>NW_025054582.1:0-8800 GCF_019279795.1 Protopterus annectens
AGTCCACTGAGCATCGGGTACTACTAGGATCTGGGGACCCAGGTTGTCGCTGTCACCATTCGTCGGGGATAATAATAATGCTGTTATCATGGTTCAGTGGAATTTCTACATTGCCCACCTGTTCGCAGGATCTGGCATTCAGACTGTAGGTATTGTCTCCTGTACCAATACGTGTTACACCCATGATTGAGTATATTGCCCCATTCGAGGGTATTTTGACCCGACACTCACAGCAGCCGGGAAGGCCCCATAGGTTAACTGCCGACAGATGTGCAGGGTGTCAGGATTTGTGTTATGCTGCCCCACCACATGTTAGACTCCTGCTCCATCTAGTCACATACCTCTGTGTTCGGTTGACCCAGGCCTGGATATACGAGGCCATGTCGACTCCATATTTGATGACTATGCTTCACCTACTGATCTACATCCTCGGAACCACAAGTGGCAGGTGACGGAACCTTGACACGGTCATTAGGATGTGTTGGAGTGACACATACTGCCACCCAGACACTCACACTATACTGTGGATCTACATCAGTACATGGAGGCAGAGATCCTGCTAGCTCTTGTCTGAGGGGGATCTTGTCCTCTGGATGGTGGGATTGCAGATGTTCTAGGGATTACATCATTGTCACCGCTTGACAGAGGAAGCAGCAATACAGGCATTTTATCTGACCGGAAGGTTGGCAAAAGGAATCCTAACTATGGCCTATAGGGTTATGGCTGACCTTGGGTAGATAGCGCCCACCTGTAACTTATGGACCCAAGGAACCTATGTTCATAGTTTGTCCCACGCATAATTTGGTTCATCCCCATCCCCTTTCTCATGTGTATATTTCTGTGGCACGTGATTGACCTCTGGTATTACCTGCAGGTATGCTGTCTACAGTGCACATATCAGCCACAGTTGGGATTACAGTGTATCTGTGTCCTTACCATCAGATACTGAGGACTACCACACATCCTTCACAGCATTACATGCATGTCCATTCTATTATTCTTTGGCCTATGGGGGTGTTACAAAGGTTACACGTGTCCCTGTTTGTGCGCCAAGGCCATGGTGGTCTTTGGACCAGCCTCCGCTGGCGGTCGTGGGATGGACGGTGTTGGTGTGTGGGCTTGGCATGTGTTTCTCACTGCCGTGCTATGTCTTGCAGGGGCCCTATCCTGAGTTTTGTAGTCATGCATCTACACTTACATGTGCCATATGTCCTGAAAGGTCTCACAGCTCAGATATGCTCATGCATTACTACTGCGCAAGCATCATTGGCCACGGTATGTGGTACATGCATGATTGTGGTGGTTGGCTTGGCCCACCTCATGCTATGACATACATCTGCCACTCAAGTTGTTAAAATCAGACTGTAACACTCAATAGGCTTTTCAAAATGACAACACAACACAGGAAGCTCAGTTTCAAAACATTTTACTAGTGTACACCAGGCGGCAAATAACTATGTAGAACAAGTATAGAGTTTTGTCTGACTCTATACAGGAAGCCGCTTTGTTTGTTTATATTGAGTTTACACCAGCTTGCTCACCTTAATGACGTGGTCAGTCATAGGCATTTACATCACTATAGTCCACAATATTCTATTCATAATGGCAAAGTTGAGGTGTAATGCTTATTAAAAGTTTTCCCATGAGGTTAACACAGCTCTGTACACCCATTAATATAATGTCCTTCTGTAACAAGTGTTTCTTTCAAGGTTCCAAGCCTGTTCGGATACAATAGTCAGTTCATTTCTTAATACGCCCTTTGTCTCTCTGGTAAGGAGTTGCACCTCATCTTCATAGAGCTTCACAAGGCCATCCTCCTCAGTGAAGGAAGAAAGATATATGTACATACATTTATTTTTCTTCTAACCCAGCAGATAATTAATGCTGAAAGACACATAAGCCCGTTGAACTGGTTACCGCCGCTAGGTCAGAGTTCAATCACACTGCAGCTGCTTCAGGCAATTACATGCAAGATCATTTCTACTCGCCATATTGTAAACAGAAATGCATTATATACTATTGTTTTCTAAACTGGCACTTCATTGTGTTATATATATTTTCAACAACATCCATCCGCCATGGTTATTCCATCCTTTGCGCTACTGTAAATACGTCCGCAACGCTTACCTACCATGTGATGTCCCACCTCTTCTGGTGCTCAAACTGGCGTCCTGTCGGTAGGCACGTTCCACATATAGTGTTTGACATGTCTGCACAGTTAATCATTGGTACGGTGGTTGAACATCCCGCCTTGTCCAGATGTAAGCAGTTATGCACCGTGGCGCAGTATCGCCTATGGGGTTTGATGGGTCCATACCACATGCGGATGTACACATTCGTCGACACATTCACATGCAGCCATTTGCATATCTGTACCTGAGTGTGGGTTGTTACCATGTGGGGCACATTTGCCCGCTGGCACTGCCTAAGAACAATACGCTTCTACCACATTTCAGGTATGCCCATTGTGTATAGGTGTGTAGCTGCGCCAGGCTGCTAGCTGGGTTGGGGTGCACGGTCGTACATGGGTCTTGATGGATACATGCTATGATGGGGCTATTGTGTATTACATTTGCATGCATGGGTTCTGCTTCTGGATATTACAACTTAGACATATGCCGTCCGCAATGTGTACGGCGTATTTGTTAATGTTGCTGGGTGTGTTACATGTTGCTATGCACATGTTTGCCTGTGTTTAGGGTATCTTGTTTCCTTCTTGTTGTTATATATGAAACCGCATTAATGCTACCCGGCTGTGTACTCTCACTACTGCTACAGTGACCATTAGGGTTGCCATACCTTTTCGATGCCCAAAAGTGGGACATCTTTTGTAGAAAACATCCCGGATTTTGCAGGACAAAACATACCCACAGCAGAAGTAGAGTTTAAGAACTTCACTTTTTGCCAAAACAAACGCTTATTCTTATAGCATTTGGGTTGCTTATTCTGTTTTGCTTATAACATGTATGTGTTTCAAAATACCAGAAATAATTGTTTTATGCTACTATTAAGGTGTATAGAGGAAATATTTTTGTCCTAAAAATCTCCTGCAGGACATCTGCCATTTTTCACTTTTTTTTTGCGGGACACAACTGTCAAAAGAGGGACTGTCCCTAGCAAAATTAAGGACGAAGTTGCGGTAACCCTAATTGAGCCATGCCCAGCGTCGCTACTTCTATGTCGGTCGCCGTGGCGCCTGACATGCTGTAATGGCACACCTTCACTGGGTATGCCCACCCTGACAGTACCGCATTGCGGGGCCGGACGGACGGACAGTATTACTGGCGTATCCTTTGTTCCTTGGTAGCGGGTACACTTAGGAGCTCGTGGGTTGTGGTTTATTTCTCTGTTTTGTTGGGGATCGGGAATTATATTTGCATACTCTGCATGCGTTTTATTCTCCACGGGCCCCTGGCTGGTGCGCGGGATTTTACTATGCACGGGCGTGCCTGTGGAAGTCAGCACTTTAGGTTGCTCATCGCCTGCCCGGCTTAGCCCGCCCTCGGATGCATCCTACTTGGGCTGCGGCTCGCCACGGCGTGCCCCTACATGACGTGTCTGCGGTTGCGGCGCACTCCCATTACTGGCGCATATGGCGCTGCTACGCCAACTATTCACTGCACCGCCCGGCCGCAAGCCTTGCCACCGACACTTGCGCCGAGCTTCATGAATCCCGGGGATAGTATATGTAAGCCTGTTTTCTGCCATTCATTCTCCCTTTTTGGGACTTGCTTAAGTGGGTCATGACATTTCCTATGGTTACTCTTAGATCAATTAAATTTTTTCAAGATAAATCATAAAAACTTGACTTGAAATAAGCCAATTAATTAAATAAATGGGCATAAATATGCAGTGGACTACATTGCTCATTCATTATTTGGTACTCAGTACTGATAATTCCAGTGCAGTTGCATTATAGTGGGTGGAATCAGATAGCTTTCACATCAAGTCAGGAGATCTAGCAAACAGCTGAAACTAAAAGACTGAAACAGCTGCTGGATGGAGATGTTATTTTATGTGAAATAAATTGCTATTTAATCATGTGTATTTGCAAAGTGGGCAGTGGTCTGCAAAAATGTACAGTGGACTACAAAAATAAAAGACAGAGAAAAAGTCAATTTCATTGCTACAGAAGCAATGCTAGAAGCATCACGAAACAGTTGTAAACAAAAGCCTGATGTAGCGATGTATAGTAATCATTTCTCAATGAAAGCATACTGATTTTGAAATTAACCAGTTAAGTATATATATTTTTGAAGTAGGATACAAGGGACTATATCATTTACTTGATACTAAAAATGAATACACAGTTGCACAGCAGAAAAAAAAAAACTATATTGCTTTCCTGAGAGCTGTCAAAAAACATTAGTAAGGAAAAAAAGCAAAAACAAAAACATGCAAATAATTCAAAAAAGAAGAAATTTGACAAACACACTTTTTTAACTTAGAAGGGCCAGCACTAGGGACCTGCTAGTGAGATACTTGTCCTGGTATTCAGAAAGGGTTACTGTGAGCAGTAAGGCCCAACACAAGCAGCCACCCCCTCATGATAACCTTTTTTTGATTCCAAGACCAAATTGATTTTACATAGTCATCATGGTGGACTGTTATGCTATATTGTAATGAAGCATTCCAGGAAGAAGCTAATGCTAATTAGCCACGTGTTCTTGCCTGAAAATGCTTGTGTTAAGCCATTATAATGCTAACCAATTCAGAGAAACACCATTTACACTGCTAACCAAATTCAGAGAAACAATCAGCTACATAAAATAACATTGCTGGAAGTGATATTTAACATAGTTATATTGCTGTGTTCTGCCATTTAGTCAACAGTAGAGACCATGTTGCAAGTAAATTTAGGGAAGTTCAGGGGTGAAGTAGTAGTGGTAGCAGTGTGTGTGTGTGTGTGTGTGTGTGTGTGTGTGTGTGTGTGTGTGTGTAAAAAGGCAGCGTGTGTTTGTGTGTGGGTGTGTGTGCGTGTGCTTGTCGTCAAGCCACAAGTGCACGTCTGCAGGAATATGAATGGAGTTTGATGACTGTGTGTTTATGTGTGAATGTGTGTCAGTATCAGCCTGGGTGGTCTCAGTAAGAGGGTTAGGCAAGGGGAAAAAGTCTAGGTGTGTGTGGGTGTGTGTGTATGTGTGTGTGCGTGTTCAGCAGTGTGTGTGTGCATGTCTACAGGAATATAAATGGTGTTTGATGATTGTGTGCGTGTATGAGTGTATGTCAGTATCAGCCTGGGTGGTCTCAGTAAGAGGGTTAGGCAGGGGAAAAATTGTAGGTGTGTGTGTGTGTGTGTGTGTGTGTGTGTGTGTGTGTGTGTGTGTGTGTGTGTTAAGGCAGTCTGGTAATGCTGCCGTCTGTGGGAATATGAATGGTGTTTGATGATTGTGTGTATGTCTTAATGTGTGTAAGTGGCATCAGCATGGGTGGTCTCAGTAAGAGAGTTAGGCAGGAAAAGAAGTGTGTGTGTGTGTGTGTGTGTGTGTGTGTGTGTGTGTGTGTGTGTGTGTGTGTGTGTGTGTAAAGCACAAAGACGTGTGTGTGTGCATGTGTGTGTGCTTGGCACTGCGTGTGGTAATGTCTGCCCGTGTAGTGTGTGTGTGCATGCACAGGAGTAGTAATCCATGTATGTGCATTCAAGTGGAGGGGATGCCATGTTGAGTGAATGTCTTTGACTCTGAGTGTGTGTGTGGGGGATGTCTCTGTTTATATGAATGTCTGCATTTGTGTGTGTGTGTGTGTGTGTGTGTGTGTGTGTGTGTGTGTGTGTGTGTGTGTGTGTGTGTGTGTGTGTGTGTGTCTGACTGAATAAGGTGGCAGTGCCAATTTGAGGCATGTCTTTGTCAATAGTAATAACTGCCAAAAAGTGTTGTTTAGGACTGGCAGTAATTATGAGAAATTCAGCAACATGCAGATTAGTTGACAATGAGGTCTTGCTCATTACAAATAAAGCTACCTTTGAATCGCATTTTACATGATTGCGTAAACTGACCGATCTGCGGAAGTCTATATGAATGTTTGTGATTTTTTTATGAATCATAGGGTTGAAGTAGAAAATGCAAATAAATCACAATAGTATGTATTATGTGAGGAGAAAAAAGTGAGGGAAAATGATGCTGCTTCCATTTTAAAGACAGCAGGTAGACATTTTGCAATATGTAGAAATACAAATAAAAAAATTAAAACAAGTTAAAGAGAAAATTATGCCAGTCTTATAATACTAGATGAAATAACCCCACAAGCCCTGGGATTCAGGAGGAATCTCAGTGCAGGCAGTAGGAGCACTGGTAAAAAGGGGCTGTTTACATGATGAATAGATTTGTGATTCAGAGACATATTAACTGCAATGAGGAAAGAACTCATTATCACAGGCACCTCCTTTTCACTCTGTAACTGATACACACACACACACACACACACACACACAGACACACACACACACACACACACACACACACACACACACACACACACACACACACACACACACACACAGATATTCAAACACACACACACACTGACTGTTACTTGTTTCTGAGTTGTCAGAATGTCCCAGTGTCTCTTTTACTTTTTGTCTTTGATTTCATTCTGTGACCTTTACTACTTGCATAGTCGATATTGCCAGATGTTAGAATTTCACTTTTCTTGTTGTTTCTAGTATGCATGGTGGTGGTAGAGCTGTTAAGGAGTATTAACATTTTAAATGAATCTAAGGAATACTATAACAATAAATGCCGTTGTTGTTGTCAAATGTTCCTCCCTCAGTCCCCATTAGTGCACACTCTGTTTTGTACCTGTTATATGTACCCATTCCCTCATAACCTCAGACTGTTGCAGCTGGCTGAATTATGCTAGATATTATAGTTTCATACTATTTATTATGCAGATCAACTTTTAGCTACACTAACTGTTTAGGTTAATAGGTTCAGGTTCATAGGTTCATACTAGGCTATCTCGTCTAGTACTTATAAGCCTAGCCAGAATGCTATGCCCTTTTTTCGAGAAAGAGTATACTGTGCCTCTGTCTAACAGTGACATAGAAGTGATAATTGGGTAACCTATTTATCTCCCATCCACTCATCACATCCTCTTGAGAGTCAACGAGGACTCCTGCCTAACCTGGACTGGGATTTTATTCCAGAGTGAAGGGAGCCTCTGTTATGAATCTGTCCTCCAGCATGTCCTATTTATTTCAGTGCTGAGGTTCAAGTCCCCGAGCATAGCCCGATGTGGGATTTGGATTTTCTGAGGCAGTGCATGTCCATTAATTCGAAGTTGACATGGCTTATACGGGCCAGGGCACAGATCGCCTCTGAACAGGCAGTATTCCACTGAGTAGAGCTGGAGTTTCTTTAACCGGCAGCATATACATCTGTTTGAGCCCCTTGATCCTTGGTGAGGTACTTTTGGGGTCTTTCCAGTTGCTGCAGGTGTCTGCAAGGTACATCCCAAAAGGTGCATTGTACCAATTATGGGCCTGATGAGGATGAGTAAAGAGTAATGATGACCCCTGATCTAGATATGAATCCCTTCATGATTAGGGTGGCTAGTAAATGTTTTCTAACCACTTTGGCCATGTGGGTTAATAAATGAGAGATTACACAACTCTGGGTCCCGGTCCCCAATACTTCTTCTATACTTTAATGGATTACCACATATGTGGTAATTTGTGGCACTTTGTTTTTTTGCCAAGGGATGACTATACACCTTTTGGCATTTAGCTTGAGGCCATGGCCTGGGCACCCGCTGTCTGTTTCTATGAGGCCCTTTGGAGTGATGCTTGTGTCAGCTGGAGAGTCATTATATTTCAGTTTACAGTCATCTGCGAACTTGGCCACAGTTACCGTACCTCTGAGAAATATATAATGAACAAGAGAGGTCCCAGGACTGAGCCTTTGTGGGACACCACTTGTAACTGGTTTGGAGTCTGGACATGGCTCCAGCAATTTAACCATGTGGGTTCTGTCCTTTTGAGCCAGTTTGCAATCCATCTAGTGACATAGGGGTTTATATTTTAAGCTGGTGAGCTTATCTATAATGCCCGAAAGATAGACGAAAGGGGCTTTTGGCGAGGTCCAGGCTGTGTGACCATCTTTCCCTCGGCCAATCGCCTTTGCGACTGTCTCCAAAGAAATCAACCAGGCTTAAGAGACAGGATCTGCCCTCACCAGCCGAACTGTAGGATCCAGTGTCTGCAGGTCCCCAATATCTTTATTTATGAGGTCCATGATGATCCTTTCCATAGCTTTGCAGACCAAGCTAGTCAGGCTTATGAAGCTTATAGTTTCAGGATCCGCTGGAGGCACCACCTTTGGCGGAGAGGGACCACTGGTGGTGTACGCCACTCTTTTTGGGCAATATCCTGTAGTGGCAAGGCTGGAGACTGAACAGCAGTTTTATGCCTAGTTTAGCCTTCTTGAGTTCATGTAGGATGGCAGCCCGGGACACCGCCTGGTCCCATTGATGCTGTGTTTTTGCTTTTGAGATAGTGTTAATCCTGTTACCACTATGTGTCAATGGTGCAGGATTGAAACCTTTACCCATTTTGCTTATATATTTTAAATACTTAGGTAATATTTTCAGCTATACATGGTTTATAGTGGTGGAGCAGAATAATAATATTCTCTGGGTGGTGTGTGAGGTAAGGTTTAAATCTGTTTTAGTGCATCTAGGCTGATGTAATGTATCCTGGTGTTTCACGCCTCCCAACCCACATCTTTTAAAGTGCTATTGTTGTTCAATGTTGTGTAATTATGCACGGTGTCTAGTGTTCCCAGACCAAGATATTTTTTAAAAT
>NW_025054583.1:0-10064 GCF_019279795.1 Protopterus annectens
TGTGGCCTAGGCATACCAGTACTGGAATTGTCTAGTTTTCTTGAGCATGTGCTAATGACAAAAAAAGCACAAACTGTGCAGAAGTGAGCACATTAATATTCCACAGTATAGCAGTTCACAAACATACATGTGCCAAAATGAATAAATCAACAACTACTATGTATGCAGCCAATTGTATGTTAAGTAGAAAAGAAACCATACACAACCATCGTGATTCAGTTAGCAGCTGTGGGCATACACCTCACTGACAACCGTGTGTACCGGAAGTGGCAACATTCAGGGTCTCGAGTACAACATTCAAATCACTGGCTACACCCTAGCTTCAGAGGACATATAAGAAGTATACCAACCTCTGACTTACACACACAACGGTGTGTCCACAGCAGACAAGCATGGGCCCCACTTTGAAAGCTGAAAGGGCTGGGCACCACCTGACTTAGCACCCAGCACTGGGTTGCTGCACAGTGAGTACTGCACCACAGCAGGCTGCATGCAATGACAAAATGGTGGCCACCAATTGGTGCAGAGGCTATCACATGCATATGTGCAGATACCTATAAAAGCAGGCTGCACTTGCTGTCCACACATGCAATCATTCGATTGCTGGTAATGGAGAGAGAGAGAGAGAGAGAGAGAGAGACAGAGGACAGACAGACAGCAGGACAATCCCCATACATCCAAGCATCAAACAGCAACAAAAAAATAAATAAATAAACAAAAAAAAATATACAATTAAAACCAAAAAAATATATATATATATATATATATATATATATATGGGTCTTACTACTAATTACCGACACACGACGCATTCTCTCGACAGAAAACTCCCCCGACGCCAGATGAGATCTGACATCACACAAACCTCGGCGACAACGCAAAAACAATCCAACACCAGTGTACACACCCTAACACCACATTACAATCGGCTGGTCAACACGGAACGTAAACAACACGCGACACTACATGGGCATACACCCAGCTCCTGACCCAAACTCCTAACCCTCCTAAGGTCCGACACTATCGCACACTTCACCTACTCTGCACCCTAACCCTAACTCACTTAACCCACCCTCAGCCCAAGCTCCGATAATTAACGCGACACATCACCTACCTGCACCCTAACCCTAACTCACTTAACCCACCCCTAGCCCGCAAGTCTCGGCTCCGGCTAACACTAACGCACAACATCACCTAAGTACCTGCAATCTCTAACCCTAACTCACTTAACCCACCCCTAGCCCAAGTCCTCACACTAACGCCATTACATCACTCTACCTGCACCCTAACCCTAACCTCACTTCTAACCCCCTATTCCCTAAACTACAGTCCCTCAACTAGCACAACACACTTACCTTAATCTCAACCATACCCGCATTACCTAATTTAACACACACTCACCTTTCCCACAGCCTAACCCGACATCCCACAATCTCGAAAGCACCTCTTACTCTGACCGCCTCCTAATCTCGCCATACCATCGCGACACCATTACCATCATTGCCGATCGACGACACCCCTTTGTCGGTCTTTCCCGGCTGTCGGCAAATCACCCTGTCGGTACACTTACTCTGTCGGGTCATCTGGCGCCGCGAGTTTCTGTCGGGAAATCGCCGCTTCGGCACATTAGTAGTAGACCCATATATATATATATATATATATATATATATATATATATATATATATATATATATAATTAAAACCAAAAAAAAAAAAGTAGACACACGGAACTGAAATTTAAGCAATCACATACAAAGGAAAGGGTAATGTAACAGATATGTATTTACGGGCATATGTTGTAGATAAGTTTTTGAAGAGTACTCTAAGCATATGCCTTTTTGAATCATCCATATGTGGCAGCAGTACGTGATCTATGCACAGATGCCCTGCATAACTACTGCTATGGACAAATCAGTGTGTAGCTCCTGTGCAGTGGGATATAATTGTGACATATGTAGCTCAGCATTAAATGTCAACATCTGATCCATGTTATCTGTGTTCTGTAGGAAGCAGTAGTGTGGCTAACAATGGCTGTTTGTGGGGAGTAGCGCATACAGCATATATAAACATGGATGTGACAGAGTAACAAATGCATGATTGTCATATTAATGTGTGTGCTTAGCATCATGGCAACTGCTGTACCACCAGGCTAGTATGCTAATCTAGCATTTGCAGCTATATATACACCCTCTAATATTACTGTGTGCTCACATGTGACACCTGTTCATGCTTGCAGCAAGGCCCAACAGGTCAGCCGCGGAGGTCCAAGGACTTGGTACAACAGTGTGGACTTTGTATGTGTATGGCACATCATTAGCATACCGGAGAGATTCTTTCTGTGTCAGATATATTATCATCTGTACATGTGCATAGAGCAAGGGACATATTGCAAACTGTTTGTGAAGGGTGGACATATATATGTTGTTGAAGGTTGCTGTGCATATTTCTATGTAGGTTGTAGTGTGAGGTGCAAAACAAGACAGCATACAGTGCTGGTATATGATATGTGTGGGTTAAACGGGCATGGGTATGATTTGTCAGGGTTTGGTAGTGTTGCAGCCAGTGAGGCCTAAGCTAAAGCTACATGGGCTGATAACACCTTCAATGCATTCTCGCGACAAGACTGTGCACATATTATTACATAACTGTATACCCCACAAATCCCTTGCATAATTGATATTCCCACCATGAAAGGTGGACTTTATATGTGCCCATATGTATATCTATATGTACACCAATGTATGTTTATATGTATTAAACAAATAACAGAATCCCCTGTTGATATTTCGCTCCAGGTAGATGGAAATTCTTGAGTCAAAAGTTCTTGAAATAAGACAAGATATCCAAATTGGCACCAAAACACCAATTTAAAAAACGAAATATTCAGTATCACTATGCAAGTTCTTTAAGTAATGACTGTTCAGTCCAAAAACAGAGATGTTGAAGTAAATTTATTGGGTAAGCGCTTTCGCTAAAAGCTTTGTCAAACGTGGATCACTTGACCCTTTAGACTCAACATAGGCACATATATGCCCACATTTCTCTTATACTTTACTTCCATAAATATTTCATTCAGGAAGTCAGACGGGTAACCCCTCTGCATGAAGAAGTCAAATATTAAGTCACACTCTTCTTCAAATTCAACATCGATGGAGGTCATGCGGGCTGCCCTTAAGAGCTGACCTTTCACAACAGATTTTTTCTGATGCCTTGGATGGCAACTCGTAAAATGCAAATACATATTAGAATACGCTTTTCTATGAATTTGTAGATAACAGCACTTCTCGTAATCCTTCCTGAGAGAAACATCTAGATAGTCAATTTTGTCTCTGACATATTTAAATGTAAACTGTAAAAGTCTGTCGGTTATTAAAACTAGCTAGGACGAACATCTCATTTCATCTTCCTCGTCTCTGAATAAGATGAATATGTCATCCAGAAACCGGGTGGTGTAGAATATCAAAATTGTTTTAATTCAATTTTGTTTAATAGGAATGACCTCTCCCAATAAGCCATGATTTAAATTCCATACATGGTTCCCCACATGGTGAGCCCATCGCTACACCTTATTTTTTTGATGGTAAATGGTGTTATTGAACATTATATAAATTGTAGGACAAATACTATGTCAATAAGTAAGTTCTTCTAACCAACTTAAATTTCGCTGTTTGATGCATACTGGAGACGCCAAGTAAGAACATGTTAGAAGCAAACTCCATTCTATTGCTGTCTGATGTGGAATACAAGAATATAAATCTTTCACGTCTATTGTCACAAAGAAAGATTGTGGAACAAATCTTAATTCGTTAATTGATTTTAAAAATGACCATGAATCTTTCGAAATCTTGTTGAGTCTAAAGGGTCAAGTGATCCAAATAGATGCAGAAGTAGAAAGCCATCGTGATATGACAGCACTTGGAACACAAAATAGACAATCAAAACCAAAGTTGTAATTTTATTTGTACATACAATTTGGATTCAAAGTTAATATACAATATCATGGTGAAAAACTGGGAATACTTGTTAAATGACAATCTTTTTAGTAAGTTGTTACCCTGCAAACCAAGAATGATTTACAAAAAAGGAAAAAATCTAAAAGAAATTTTACAAAAGAAGAATAATACCTTCACAACACAAGCAGGGATGCACAAGTGTTGTATGTGCAACTGTTGCAAATACATAGATGAAGGCAAAAGTTTTATTATAAATGGTAAAAAGTACTCTTCAGAAGTTAAATATAATTGTAACATGCAAACAAGTGGTTTATCTTAGCTAATGCGCTTTCATGTAGCAAAGAT
Source organism: Protopterus annectens (assembly GCF_019279795.1). Lineage (NCBI taxonomy): Eukaryota > Metazoa > Chordata > Ceratodontiformes > Protopteridae > Protopterus > Protopterus annectens. The sequence goes on from NW_025054583.1 coordinate 4,299, forward strand.
TTTACATAGGTAAAACGGATAGGAGATTATTAGAAAGGATAAAAGAACATATTTACAATATAAATGCAAAAAGAATGGAAAACGCTTTAGCTAGACATATAGATTTCCAAACCACAAATTTAATTTTAGGGTCATAGACCAAATAGTGTCAGACAACAGAGGTGGGAATGATAGCCTTCTTTTAGAAAGAAGGGAGCTATTATGGCAATTAAGAACTAATGCATGCAGGGCTCCAGGTATTAATGAAGTGTGTTCACTGAAATGTATTTTAAGATTAAAAAATCTGGATAGATAAAATTCAAATTTATATTAATGTATTCAGTACTTATTTTAAACAACATCAAATAAAAAATAAAAAATAAATAAATATACATATTTATATATTTTTATATTTTCAATATTTTTAATTAAATTAATTTAAATGATATGAGATATGTATCCAGAAGTTATTAATTAGTAGTAAACACATTTTTATGATTCAACATATGGTATTAACTTGTTTAGTTCGGAAGAAAGGATACAATAACATAATATAAAATAATATAACATAACACAATATGTACACAACATTTAGATCCATTTGTACAGATTTATATATATATTTATTTATATGAATAAATAGTATTAATATTAATAATATTGTCAGTAAATTCATCAAATTCAATTAATAATAAACAATATTTAGAATATTAAATAGAGTTAGTTTTTAAATAACTACATTTATGGCTATATACATTTATATTCACATTTTAATATATTTTAAATTTTAAATATGAATATTTTGAATAAAAAGATCAATTAACAATGAGGCTTTGTACATGAGTAAATATGATAACACAACGTAGAATATAACACAATATGACAGCATATATTTTTATTTTCATTTTTATGAATTAATTTACCCAGTATGATGTCATTTCAAGGCACTAGTTTCTTTAAATCTTGATTAATTAATTAACCAATTACTTGGGTTAAGAAGATATATTAGATGAGCGTAGCTTAGGGGCGGTTGTACTTCTGATGAAGTTGGGACAGGAGTCCTGACGAAAAATATATGTTTAAATAATCGCATTTAAAGTTTCAATAAAACGACCTTGTTTTTCAAAAAATCAAAAAATCAAGCAAAGACAGTTTTGTGCTTACTGAGACGCGGTACGTACAGTAAAGCAAAGTAGTGGTGATTGGTATCGGAGAAGAGCGGTGTGAGTTCTTTTTGCGGAGATAGTTTGATATATAGAGTGTGCCAGGCACTGTCAGGCAGTTGTGGGTTGAGCACTGATATGTGGTATTGAAAGTGTGTATCCTTTCGACAAGCCAATAGGTTTATATATGCTCAGTTCAGTGGATATTCACGTTTTAGAATGTTATGCAAAGCTACATGACTTGGCTCTCACACATATTGTTTCATTGTCTTCCAGGGTCATGGCTTACCATCACAACCTCTACATAGTAGCCAAGCAGAGGATGAAGTGATAACAACCAGCCTGGTTCAGCACTACACCCCTGCTGTTCTCAAGAACCAGCCAGGACTGTAGCATGAACGGACTGCACTGTGGCAAGATGTTGTCCTCAGAGGGTAAACAGTATGGGCATGCATAAGCTGACCTGCAGAAAGCAGAAGTTACACCATCACTGCAGTGATTTACTTGTATTATGTTCGGCAGCATGCATCTGATGTCCAGACAAACAGCTATGCTACAGGTGGTGGGGTAGCCACCCCCACCACTCAGAGAGGGAGGAGCTGCTCCTGAGCCTGGTGGCTCCTGGCCAACAACAACAGTCGTTACAAACATGTATCATCACGGAGGCCAGAGCCACTCCAGCAAGTTGACACGGAGCGCTGTGCAGGGAACATGGCATATCTGTAGGCTACTGTTACCACATTCTATTGGTAGATCATGCATATGTGAGGATGTGTACTGTGTAGTTAGAAGATGGGAGCCCTGGTGTTGTGCCATACTGATAATTTGTAACATAATCTGCAGGCCTGTGATCGTCGGAACTGTTGTACTACTGTAAGATTTGCAAAACTCCAATATAGCAATGCCACAGTTGCTTGCCACTCGACAAACTGTTTTTCCATACATCCTTGTAGGTCCCTTCTGGTGACAGCAAGGCAGCCGTTTATGACCCATGCCATGGCGAAAGTGTGTTCTACATTTAATATTGAAATTAAATGTGCATGCCTAGTGAGGTGTAGGCCATTTTACCATCGCAGAACACACCTAATTGTATAATGCATGCTGTGCATGTTTGCTCTGAGACTATGCAACATCTCAGTAAGGTGAGTAGCTGCTCTGAACACATGCAATATACAGAGATCCCACACAATTGTGGCAACACTGTAGTGGGACATTGGATAGGCAGAGTCGCATACACATGCACACAACATACACAACTTTGTCATACACAGTACACGCATTATGCTAGCACATGACGTGATTCAAGACACCCCTGTAAGGTCTACACTCCAGTATCCCAAATGTCAGTCCACACAATGTTAACACACATAATATACCTTGAGGGGTAGAGGCCTATCAGTGGGCTGTGTGACACTTCCTTCAACACACATAAATACACATTCATGTTAGGGGCAATGCTCCCTATTGGGCAACCTTTTACAAAACCCATGTAACAACTGGCTGTGAAATGGGTGAATGTAGCCATGGTACTTCGGTGTGCTACAGGTAAAAGCATGCTAGGTGCCAGCCCCTGGCACACATTAGTAGCCTTGAGTGAGCACATGATGCCGCATGATGATGGCTCATATACTACACCCCACCCATTTACTGTGCAACTCACAGTAATCATACATAGCATTCATTGGCTATGCACCTCAATGTTGTGTGTGTGCAAACATATGCACCTATACACAATATGCATAGTAATCATCATTTGTACAAAGTGATACATATATGTCTTGTAATGCTATTGAGTGTATAGGGTCGGGCTATGACACACATTGGGCATGTGTGATGTTTAATGTTGCAGTTGTGTTGTAGCATGCCATGCGTCATGGCTGGTACCTCGGCATGTCCCTAATATGTCCTACACTCACCAGAACCACTGTACAACGGTTGCGTTGAGCAATGGTGGTCTATCAGGTATACATGCACCACTCATCCTGTGTGCATACATAGCATGCATGTGCTAAACCTTGTGTCCACAATTATCTGCTGAAGACACAGATGCTCTAATCAGAAATGGATATCTATGTGACAATACTGGCCACATCCAGCCAGCGGTATGTATACCCGTGAGTGATGGCGCAATAGTGACATTGCAGAGCTTTTAATACTCTGCACAGCAATGTTGTGTCCATGTACACACATGCTCCAGGGTGGAGCCAATCACTGAACAACAAACACACATGCATCAAAGCCATGTATACCGTTATTAGCTATACGCTTTTTCCACACTTGCACTGCATGCTGTTGGAGCAACATACATCCTGCATGCTGACACGCAGATATGACTGTTTGGCTTAGATACCGTACCCCACCATCAACCGCTATTGAGTATGTTCTGATTGTTGGTGGTGTGTGTGTGTGTGTGTGTGTGTGTGTGCGTGCGCGCGGTGTGCATGTGTGTGTGTGTGTTCCGTTTTTAGTGAGGAGTGATTTGTGCGCATGTGTGCATGTGTTCAAGTGCATGTGCATATGCTCATGTGTTCATGTGCACGCGGTGCATGGGCATGTGTTCCGGACATCAGATACATGTCGTGAAAGTGTGTTTCCTGTCTTCCTTCACAGGTGCTGATATTAGCTGTCTACCGCAGCAGGGAAACCCATGTCACTGGGAGTCAACAGTGATAAAGAGGGATAGGTGTGTTTGAGGCACAGGCATGTTTGCTGGTAATCTGCCAATACCAATCGACATTACACAAGTGTCCACCTCATCCATGTGCACAGTCATACTCGCTAATACATCTATCACCAATGCCCCTATTGAGGGACAGTGTACAGTCGCATTGGCCAGGACAGTGTGGCATCTATGGCACATGCATCCCGCCACAGCAGCCATACCCAGGATGTCTGGAACGTACCACATAGGCAGAGGTCCAGGGTTCGCTGAGCACTGTTGCTCATCATGCCCCTGGCAGATGTGCCACAGGTCTAACCTCACGCATGTTAAGCAGGCCATCATGGAGTACAGGAACGTATGGAATGGTACACCAGACAGGACTAAGGGCACAGAGGGCATATACCACCGCTGTAATTGACAGTATCCATGACCTAAAGAGTAGCCATCCATAATTACACTGGAGGTCACTTTCGATAGATCTGGAGTGAGACATCAGATGTCCTTTCAGCAATGTCAAGGTCCATGTGTCAGACAGTGCGGACAGTTTGAGATGTCGATGTGATGTATGCCAGCAACATCATAACGCCATCCGCAGACGCCCCTCAAGTCAGCTACCTCGAGTGCCAGTACCAGCCCCAGCAATCTTGGGAGTGGGCTGTCCATAGATCAAGCCCCAGAAGACCACGCACGCGTGGCTCCCAGCAGGGACCTGGGTCCAGTGTACATCTGTCTACCTCTGAGGATAGTAATTCCAGTCTGGCTTAGTACCTGATACTGTCAGTAGCACACCCAGTTGCGTTAACAGGTACCGTGATCCGGTGGGCCAGAGACGTGATCTGTAAAGCCTGGCAGGTACAGTCTGTGGCTGTCCTAATAAATCCCTGGCTACATGGCAGCCATATTGGTGGAACTATGCATGCAGACACAATACACACAGAAACCAGACACCTAGGGCTAACACATACCCAATAATACATTAAGCATCAACATTGGCCCCTCACACAATAATAATACACACACACACACACACACACACAATACACACACATACACACATGCATGTCGCATTGTATTGTCTCAAATGTAGGCTCTGCAAAACCAACAACACACCCTGTGCATATGATGAAATCCCAAAGCAATTCCTGTCATCTGTAACATTGATGCAGGAACAGGCTACCATGGTGCTGATGCACAGCTGACTATAGCAGAGCAGCAATGTTAGCATGTCGTCAGCAGTAAAGTGTAATGATATCCTTGAAGGTGTAGCTGAGCAGGCATGATGCATTAAAGCTATGATTGTCAATGTAGTATTGTTTACACCAGTGTTAGTTCCAATAGTGTATTGTCTGCCCACGTGCCACTTGGCTGATGTGTGTAGTATTGGCAGCATGTGTTAGAGAGTGGACAGTACGTGTGGGATGTGTGTAGCACAGATTTGCAGGTGTACATTTGTGAACATGGTGGAGGTGCACTGTCTGCATGTACGTGCATAGCGGACACATGGGCAGGGTGACATGCCCTGTTTTACACAGTAACACTCCATAGTTCCTATTGTTGGACAGTATGCATTGTACTACACACATTGTGGAACTTGAGTACACATGTGTGTATGACATGGTTTGACACTGTGCTGTGGGTGATACTGTTACTATCTGTCATTGTTTTGCATTCTGGTAGTATACATAACCTCAACAGCCTGACCATACACAATCGTTAGATGATGTCTTGACAACTGACACACAGATGTAGGACACACAGTAACATTTGGATCCTTCAGGTACTATACTATGCCAGTAACTAGTGGTATTCACCTGCACCCATTCCTGAGACCACTCCTGTTTGGCATATAGCTCTCTTAGGTACAAGCAATCACAGTAGGGATATGTCCGTCCACCTCTGGAAATGCATACTGTGGCCTAAAATGCATTCTCCAGATGACACACACATCCTCCACAAGGGTAT
>NW_025054584.1:0-8022 GCF_019279795.1 Protopterus annectens
GTAAAAATTTCCATGTATAAAGTCTCCAGACAATGGAAGATGTAGTTCTATAAGCAGATTCCAATATATATTGTTTATCTTGTTGAGTTGGTGGGTCCCCATTAATAGAGGTGAAATAATTCCAGTATGAATCTACATTGTAAAAAGTTTCTTGTCTGATAATTTTATGTATATATGAAAGTTTACCTTTATCAGAAACTTTATGCTGTAAATTTATATCAAGTAATCAATCAGTTTTGGAATAGATTCTTTAACTGTTATAGACATTAGATCTATTCTATCAATGAGATGTTGTCTAAAGATCTGAACCTCTAACCAGCAAGTTTCTCTTAGATCAAATTCTTGTTTTAAGAAATCTAGATTTTTAACTTTATTATCAGATATCAGCTGATACCAGTACTTTAGATTATTATCTATAGCTAAATGAGCTCCTTCAGAAGTAGATGACATAAGCATACCCTGAGTATAAATTATAGGAATACAATAAAATTCCATTCCCTATACTTAGGGTGCATGAATATAAAGTTACGATAACTAATAATAATATTTAATGGGTAACAGACCATATGTTTAGGTGTAATAGGTGAAGTACAAAATTCCTTTAGCAACCACAACATGGAGTTATTTATAATCATATTTTTATGTGTTAAGGAGATTTTCATGAAGTGCATACTAATTAGCTCCCAATAATCTTTCCATTTTGCGACATATGACCGATCTATTAATAAAGTAATAACTTTTATAATAGAAGAGATAATATATAAATTAAAGTCTGGAAAAGAAATACCCCTTGAGACCAGCTATTAGTATGTTTCTTTAATGCAATCCTAGGTCTATTAGGTGCCCATAAGAAATTTAACATTAGTGTATTCAGTTTCTTGATAGTTATTTTTGTAGGTGAAAGTATTATTGATTGTATTAAGTATAAAATCTTGGGGAATATTATCATTTTAATAATTGTAAGTCTCTCCTCCATAGTAAAAACATATTATTCCAGGTATTAAAAAGATTTTGTATATTAAGAAAACAGGTATTATAGTTATTATATATAATAGATTTAATATCTTTAGATAGTATTATACCTAAATAAGTTATCTGACCTGAGTTGGGTACATATTTAGTAAAATCACTAATGAGAATATTTTTCTGTATATATAGGTAGTATTTTAGTTTTTCTTCATTGAATATTAAACCAGAAATACTTTTAAAATTCATCATTTTATCAAATAAAGACTGCATAGAAGAATTAGATCCTGCTGATGTAATTAGAACATCATCTGCAAAAGTTGAATTTTTGATGTTGTATTTTCTTCTATTTCAAAACCCTCTATGTCAGTACTGTTTCTAATCAAATTAGCCCAAGGCTCCATTACTAAAGTGAATAATAGTGGAGAAAGTGGACATCCTTGCTTTGTACCTTTAAGAATGGGTATTTTTGTGAAACATATGTTCCTACCTTAATATAAGCCAGCGTTCCTTTGTATAAATGCTCAATTAAATTTACAAATGCATAGAGAAATTTGTGCATTTCAGTAAGGTAAACAGATAGTCCCAACTTACTGAATCAAATGCTGAACCTATATCAAGACTAATAAGTGTTAAATCTTTCTTTTCCTATTTGCAAAATCAATTAATGTTAAAGTTCTTCTTATATTATCAAAAGTATTTCTATTTACAATGAAGCCCGTCTGATCTATGTCTATAATGCCGGGGATAATTGTCTTCAATCTATCAGCAAAAATACTCATAAACATTTTATAATCAACATTAAGTAATGAGATGGGTCAATATGAAGAACATCTAGTTGGATCTTTATTAGGTTTTAAAATTGGTGAAATAAATGTATATTGCCAAGATGGGGGGGTTATTAACTCAGTTTGGGCCAGAATAAAAACCTTATGTATTAATGAATATGTAGTTTTAGAAAGGATTTTATATATCTCTGGTATAATACCATCATTACCCGGTGCTTTGTTTGATTTAAGCTTATTTATTTGTGTAATAACTTCTGTATATGAAATACTCTTGTCCAATAGTTTAATCTGTTGTTTATTAAGCTTTTTATTCATGTTTGTGGTTATAAACTCCTTTATTTTATCTTTAGGTTCCATGTTAATGTTGTTATGGTTAATCTTGTGAAAGTGATTTCTAAATTCATCCAGTATTTCTGGTATACTAGAAACATTCTGCTTTCACCTTAGAGAAAAGATTTCTTTGATATGGTTTTTTTTATTCAATCTTTTTGTTTTATTTTTAAGTCTATGTAAGTATTTGGGGCTTATTGAATAAGACAAAAACTTGTATTTCTCTAAAGTTATTTTAACTTTATGAGTTAAAATTTCTTTGTATTTCTCATTTAGTTTGTTTATTTCTTCAATAACTTTCTTGTCCATAATATTTTCTTTATTATTATGTTTATAAGAGTCTAATTTACTTTGAATATCTAACAATTCCTTATCCCAAGATTTCCTTTTGTTATTATACCATCTGATACTTTGTCCATATAGATATGATTTTAAGGCATCCCAAACATAGACAATGGAGACTTCAGGAGTATTATTTATGTCTAGAAAATGTTGTACTTCTGAAAGTATATATTCTTTATAGTCTTTTAGCTGAGTTAAGTATGCTGGTATCCTTTTGATCTGAACATTATGAGTATTTTTTATCATGAATTCAAAAACAATTGAGTTATGATCAGATATAGGACATGAAATGATTTTGGAATTAATTAAATCTGTTACCATCTGGTTAGAAATAAAGACCCTATCTATTTTTGAATAAGTTTTGTATCTGTTAGAAAAAAGGTGTATGGTAATGATTTTGACTCTATCTGATTATTAATATCATTCAAATGATAAGAATTAGCAAAATCATTTAAATGTTTTGCATTAGATGTAATTCTTCTTTTCTTATAGTGGTAGTATCACTTTCATGTAGTATACAATTAAAATCACCAGCTAAAATAATATCCCTACAGAGAATGATATGATCTTATCAATATGATGTTTCACTGTATTAATACCAATTCCAGGTATCCAATATACATTCATTAAAGTGTAAGTCTTCCCATTAATTTGTATTGTAACCATACAAAACATTCCTTTGTCATCCTGATAAGACTTAATGGTTTTAGGAATGGGCATACTTTTATTCCATAAAATGGCCACTCCTCTCTTTCTCGGCGTGTGGCCTGTTCTACCCAATACTGTATACTTATTAGTGGCTAGGTCATCAATATCTTTTTCAAGAGATGGGTTTCTTGCAGGAAGACTAGATTGGCCTTGTGTAGATTAATGTATCTTATTAGGCTTGCCCTTTTACATGGATTATTCAATCCATTAATGTTTAAAGAAATTCCTTTTAAAGATGTCATTTGGCATTTTTAAAACTCAAGAATCTTATGATCAAAATAACAAATAACAAGATAAATAATGTTACATCTCCTCTTTTAGGTGTACCTTTAAATATAGCTGTATTTATTAAATCTCTTATGGGATTTTGTATAGGATTCAATTTTGTTTGTAGTGACAATGAGTGTACAAAATATATTGTGGATGTCAAAACTATATACATATAACAATGAACAAGTGAAAATAATGTAAGGATTAAACCTTGCATCCAGCCTGAGTTGAAAACTCCAACTTAGAGAGTATTTACTACTCAAGTTAACCCCTACCCTAAGCAGCAGTACCTCAGCTACCAACTTATCAATTGAATACTAGTTATATTTAAATGAGATTAACAGTTTTAAATACAAGGATCTATCAAGACAAACTACACATTTGGTAAAACAGCATCATATAAACTAAAATAAACTTTTTTTTTTTTTTTTAAAACTGTTCATACTATTATATAGATCTATGTAATATATAACACTTGTATTCTAATAGCATTCAAATAATCTTAATGTTAGAAATCAAGAGGAGAGAAAATTATGTTCTAACATTCATTTAAATCAAAAACTTTGGCTAATATGATTCAGACATTACATGCATTAAGATGCATCTATTTTCTGTCATGTGAATTCTATCAACAGCTTCCAAAAAATCTTGAATTGTTTGTATATGAGCATTTACTTAAACTCATTATTGTCAATAGAGTAAAATATTGTATTCATAAAATTATTATAAATCATATTGCATAGTTATGCAGATTCTCAGAAACACCTTATTACCTAAAAAAAAGCCATCACACACATAAACACAGACACACACACATACATATACACACACACATATACACACACACACACATACAAACACACACACACATATACATATACACATACATATATACATACATACACACATACACACACACACACACACACACACACACACACAGCCACACACTACTACTATATATACATTGATATATCTGGATTCCCACTCCCAGCCGCGGCTCTGCAGAGCACCACCATCCCACTTTGCCGCCCCCAGAAACAATCTGTCCACTTCCCACACAAAATAATGCACAGCAAACACACACTAGCAAACCAGTAGCCTTACAATCATAAGCAACCTACTGTTTTAAACATATCACATGACATTTCTTTCCATGGAATAAAGAGTTATAAGATTATTTATGCTTGTCAATCATGATGAATTAAATGAGTTATAGTAAAGTATATGTTTGGGACACATGTTTTTAACACAGATTATTATGCTACTGTTAAGTAGATTTTCAAAAACATTTTAAAACAAATGTTTCATTTTCTATGCCTTCTAAAATAAGATATTTACTTGCTACAAGAAACTACATCATCTAAACTCATCATACCTGACCCATTTTATGAATAGATTATTTTTCCTGAATCTGTGGTGTGTCAGTGTGATAACCTTGTCAATGTTTATACTAACTGCTTTCAGTTTCTCTGTGAAAATTCTGTGAGTGAAGTTTCTGAGGAAACTCATGGGCACTGTGCATGAGACAGCCCACATCCCTGATCATCTCTTAACATTTTGGCGGAAACTTATTAAAACTTGTGGCAAACATTCATTTTGTCAATAGAGTGTCATCAGTTCATAGGAGTTCATTACAAATCATATTGATAGCCATGCAGACTCTCAGAAAGCCACACTCACACACACACACACACACACACACACATATATATATATATATATATATATATATCTGATCTCACTGAGTTGTGTCCCTACAGTATACCATCCCACTTTGCTGTCCCCAGAATAAATCTGTCTACTTTTATACAAAACAATGCACAGCAAACACATATTGGTAACCAGATTTTACATGTAATCATGCTAACCTAATGTTTTTAAAATTACATCACATGACATTTCCTTCCAGAATAGAGTTATAAGATTATTTATGTTTGTCAATCAGATGAATTAAATGAGTTATAGTAAAGTATGTTTGAACACAAATTTCTAACACAGATTATTATGTTGCTGTTAAGTAGATTTTCAAAAACATTTAAAATAAATGTTTCATTTTTTATGCCTCTAAAAATAAGACATTTACTACTACAAGAAACTACATCATCAAACCATTATAACTGACATATTTTTATGAACAGAGTACTTTTCCTGAATCTGCAAAGTTGCAGGATAACCCTTTGTCAATGTTTATATTTCACCTGCTTTCTGTGTTTCCTCTGTGTAGAATTCTGTGATTTGAAGATTCTGAGGTAACTCAAAGGACATTGTGCATAAGACAGCCCACATCCCAGATTGTCTCTCTTAACATTTTACGTGGAAACTTATTAAAAACTAGTGACAAACATTCATTTAGCAGTGTAAATGCATCTAAACACAGACAGAACCCTCCACAATGTATTCCACAGATCATCACAGCCTCTATGCAAGTGAAATTAAACTGTAATTACCAACAAGCAATAAAACTCAGCATTCTTCTCCCAACCAATTAAGCAAACTTATTATTCACTGTGCCCACAATAGCCTAAAAGCATTTCTATATATTAATAAAGAAAAGAAAAAAGAGAGTAGAAAATAAAAGTGAGCGAGGCAGAAATAAAAAATGTAAGAGAAAGCTGTAAGAAGTATATACAATGGAAATCGTTACTTACTGTTTATTTAATAGAGTTAAAATAAAACATATTTACTCTTATTTAGTCTCTGATTATTATTAGCTAAAGCATGACAGATTATTTGATAAAACGTCACATAAGAATCGCTATAATTAGAAATAGCACGAAGAACTTTATAAACTTTTTACAAGAAATAAATATGTTATTATTCTATTGTACTGATGGTTACCATTGCCTCCTGCCCTCCCCACCCTTTTACCCCTAATTACATAATCTAAATACAATGCCATTGTTTAAAACAACAGGAAGAAAATAATAAAGAAGAAGGAAAGTAAAGATAAAAAATGTATCAAATTACTAACTCTTACTTTTTCAGAAAGAAAACAAAATCGAGTCACAGCCCGCTATTAAATCCTCAGGCATTTTGGATCAGTTATGAAACAAAACATTCTTTGCACATAGAGAAATAACTTTGATTAAATCTTTTCCAAAATATTTGTATTTCTGGAAAATGAACTATATTCAAAAGATTAATAATGAACTAAAATGATGAGAGAGAAAAAAAAAACATAATGTGCAAATCATTTGTTTTTAGTCTCTTCTTGTTCCTCTTGAAGTCTTCCAGGAAGCTTCAGCTGCCAATCTCTTTAATGAAGAACTAGCCCATTCCATTTTCTTATTTTATCCAAAAAACTTTTCTTTGACAAACAGTAAAAGCAGAGTCTAAATCATCGAAGACCTTAGGACCATCAGGAAGAAGATTTTAAGCTTGGCAGGAAACAGAAGGTATGTCTTTAAACTTTTAAGCTCCCTATTAGTGGCAGGAAAACCTCTTTTCTTTTTAGCAATTACCATGGAAGAATAGCTTCACTAGTCAAACGCATGTCCTATTAAACTTAACAGGAGAGCTTACTCGCTAAGATTTTATGAACCAGATTCTATCAAAAGATGATAAAATCTAACTATAACCCATCTAGGATAGTTTCTTTGTTAGGAGTTAGTATTAGCTATAGATCTATGTGCCTTCTTCTCGGATACCAAAAGAGAATGCTTCTGGTAAATCTAAAGTTTTAGGGAGCCATGTTGTTAAAAAAGAAGTAATATTGTTACCTCTCAATATTTTCTGGCAGTCCAAAATCCCATGTTATTTTTCCAGACCATACTTCCGCGGTCATCCAGCTTTGTTTGTAATGCGTATTTTGTTTCAGCAGAAACTCAATGTTGATTTGTTCTTGTATTTTATTTTCCATGCTCTGGCTCCACAGCTCTTCTTATGCCTGCCATCTGATCTTCTGTTGTTGCAGGTCCATATGTAACAAGTCTATTTGTTTTGTAGTTTTTCTATGAAAGTGTCTTATTTTAGTATCCATTTTATCCATCTTAGCGTAAGTTAAGTTTGGACTATAATTATCAGAGACCGAAGTTCTTCTTTGATGCTGGAGTCTTGAGAATTTGTCTTACTGAACTCATTTCAGACTGATAAACTGACAGGAAAATTTCCAATTCTCTTGACAGGAATATTATTAAGATTTCCTTTTCTTTTGGATAGTCTCTAAGAACTATATAAACAAACATATTTAGAAAGAAAATTACTCAAGAATTAATTTTTAAGTACTAATTCCTGTCAATGTAATGAAATTGGTGGAGCTTCGAAGAAATCTACATCCTGTAAGTGTTCATCTTGGCCACTGTTTCCTCTTCATTTTTGAAGATTTGTCATTTCCTTGGAGTTGATGCAACTGGACCGAGTGCAGTTTCTTGTTTTAGACTCCTAGCATTAATAGCAGTAATTTCCTGAGTTTATCTAGAGAATATTTTGTTGCATGTGCGACAATAGATAATAATGCCTTGCCAGCATCTGAAAGCAAGCAGAGGAGACAGGTGCAGATTATGTTTGGCAAAACAGCTGGCCTGTCAGCCATTCCACCCAGGTGACAGATATTGATCCCCTGACTGACACCAGAAGTTAAGCCAATTGTTAAAATGAATCCTTTTATTTTTAATTT
>NW_025054585.1:0-8949 GCF_019279795.1 Protopterus annectens
CCCATCACCAAACACAACACCAATTCTTATAGCCCACAGACTCATGTGTGCCCATCAACTACAGCCAATAGGGTGTTATAACATACACAACACACTTGTCATAGGTGACTCATAGGCGGTCACACTGATGTCCCACTCAGCAGGCCACACAAGGTGATAGTCACTGACATCTGGCTGTTGGGTAACAGGATCCACATAACCTATGCACTCAGGTCACTCCTCAACAGGTACAATATGACTGTCATTCTCCATGTTAGTGTGAATGCCCTGAGATGTAACTTCCTGGACTACATGTACAGGGACATGCAATAGCTCTCCGATCTTGTAGCCCAGGCATATCGCCTAGCCCTGAGAAGCATTCTGCATTATCCAGACTGATACACAGTGGACAACGAATTATTCACTTCAACAGTTGCCTATGCTCTGGTGTCATTCCAAGGGTATCCAGTATCTGTCTGCTTTGACTGACATGGTCGATAAACCTCAATGCTGTGGCACAGATAGCCTGCACCTGTCAGCCCTGGAATTATGGGTAACATCTAAGGCTCTTGCTGCTCCTATACTGCCTGTTTTAGACACATTTCAGACACATATTCACCACCAGAACAGGTACAGGCAAGCAAAACCTGAGGCTATTGTTACTCAATGCTTGACATCTTCATCTCAAACGCAGTCATCCGAGGCACTCCTTATAATGGACCACTTTGATGTCCTGCAGTGACTGGGACCTGCTTCTAGACTCCAGAGACACCTGCACTGACAGGCTATTACACAGACCACACCTTTCAGTCATGTAACCAGGACCATAATACCCACGGCAGAGATGTGTCCATATGTCACAGGGATGTACACATCTCCATGCTGGTGGCTTAGCATGATGCATCAGAGGCAATCCAAGTGCAACTAACTGTGGCCAGAACTGCTGTACAAATTGTAGCTTGCTACGAATTCCACAACATACCCCATGGTTAACATCCCTCATTTCTTGGTGTACTGGAAAGTAGGGTTCACACAGGAACTACTGATGTGACACTGACACTACCACACACCTAACTGTGATACCTATTCATGTACCGACACATTAGGCCAACACCATCATGGGTTGATAAACTCCATTCGTCTGGGTCAACATATACAGACCACCACCAAGGCCAACAATATCGTAGACGTAGACCTGGACATTACCAACATGTGTGACTGGTGTAACACACCTGGGGTATCCCCTAGTTGGTTAGTTCCAAACGTATGCTAATCACCCTTGTTATCTACATCACGGCACCGCACCCTTCACAGAAAACACAGTACAATATTTCTACAGAGCCAACTTCATGCTTTGTATGACAGGAGTAGTAAACACCATGACACCCATGCAGATGGATAATATAGTTACAAATGCAGAAACATTCCAAACTGCACTTCATTAGCACTTACACGACTGCATGGATCATGCTATCCCACACAGAGCCATGACAGTACCCACCACATAACGAACACCCCTCTGGGGGTCCTCTGCCATGGACATACTGCACGACAGGAGGAGACAGTTGCAAAGTAGTGTACACTCCCAGGGGTGGGGTAGCTCCCTAGTCAGCCTCAGTTGTATTCTGGGATCCCGTCTTACATCCTCCAACACTAGCTATGTCAACATTACTGCAACACATTCAAAGGACTACCACTAAGCATTACGGAAGTATGTCACTACTCTCAATGGCAATACCCACATCTGCTCTGACATACAATGGTTAGGCAGACACATTACAAAACCCATTATTGGCAACAACCTGGCATAACTTTACACCCTCTCACACCCTAAGGGCCCACATCTATACAGGAACAATGCAGAGCCCCTGCGTCACAACTATGCCATTCAGACCTGCTCTTTTAAAGCCTGGAACACCCCTCCATGTGACCACCCAAAATCCCAGGCGGGTTTTACACAAACCTCAGAATGACATGGATCCCCACTAGGGCACCAGATTCACTAGTAGCCTTGTATCAGGCATTGTGGACTCTGACTGGCACACAGCAACAGTTATCACACTCCACAGAGATAGCGCCACAATGGACCAGAGGAACTATTGTCCTATTCACCTGACTAGACTGTTCTGCTAGGCTATTGAGAACATCATCAAGGAAATCCTTCACAGAGACATTGCTGGCCTCCACACCTTTGATACCACCCAGGTTGGATTTGTTAGGTCCACAACATGGCTCTTAAACCTGGTGGAGTCCTGTGAGACAGTTACCAAGGTCGTAGATGATGGTATGGGGGTCCACACAGCCTACCTTGTCCTCTCATTGGCTTTCAACACCGTTCACCATTCTGGTATTGTCATCCACCTGCACAGCAACCCATACTTCCTGGGATGTTATGCACAGTGGCTCACAGACAGGACACACACGGTGAGGGTAGCATACCACAGTTCCTACTGCACATCACTTACAATTGGCATACTCCAGTCCTCAGTCATAGGGACCCTCATGTTTATTATGCACTTCCCTGAGGTACAGTCCAGCACAGAAAGACTTTCCCTGAATAGGTTTCCAGCCAACTGCAAACTAGGGGCCATGATTGATTCACCAGCTAATATACACACCCTCCATACGGATATCACTGTGACGGCTACCTATCGTCGGTAACATGGCCTCAAGCAGCATGGCAGACGGTGCATAGACATACCCTTTGGATTACAACAATCACCCTGTGACTATCACATAGGTGGTGGTCCCCTACATACATGAGACATTATAAGGGATCGTACTACACACATAGATAGCACCCACTCCTTTGATAACCTATTGCCAAGAGGGCATGGATATCCTTCTACATGGCCACCTCTGTACTGGTTTGTAGCTGGAACAAAGGCCATTGTACCTCTATACTCCTGACTTATGAAACACATTCAGGGTACAACACCCCTTTGGGGTGTACCTTACGGACAGCAATGGCTTTAAATACCACAACATTAACACACCAACAGTATTACTCACCTCCAAAGGATGATGTATGCAACACAACTACTGGAACCCCAACTGTAGTCATTTGCATACTCGGAGGTGACCTCTGCTGAACATACAAGGCCCATGTCACAACAATATTAATGGATATGCTCCACATAAGCAACATAAGCAAAGCCACTAGAGCAACATGCTCTGGGATATGTACCAAATGCTACGATGAGTAGCATGCTGGAGGGATACATTCCTGAAACAGACACTCACCATGCTTTGGAACATGATTCCTATGTACATCAGCAGGGACCCTCACTAGCACTCTTCATGAGATACCTCGATGGGTGGATGGGGGACAGCCATGTATGCCAGGGATCACTGCAGTGCCTGTACTGTACACAGGTGCAGGAAACAAATGGCTGTGCTGTTCAAAGGCACAGGACAGTAACCTAGGGAGGTGCCGTCAGTGACAACACTGTATTAGGGCTTACAAATGGACTTGGCCAGACAGTATAGTACCTAACTGTAAATCTGTGATGCTATTACATGTCCCTTGTGCATGGATAATTGAGTAGCTCTTCCATTTACATTAGCTATCATGCTGTTACACTGTCTGGTGACTACAAGACATATGTATCCTGTTAATGTGTATTGTACAGTCCAATACACATACCTTATGTTTGCATAATATACCAGTCATGCTATGTAAAATATTTGACTTATCTACCTACAATACTGTACTTTACACATATTTGAAACCATATCCCATGATGCAAAGCATAATTGCACAGCGGGACCACTTTAGGCATGTTATTCTCATTATGCGCCCATACATATGCCTACTGTTACTGTATATCAACAGACGCTATCCCCTGTAATGGCACATACTTGTTGGACATACCCTACCACCAACAGCGGTTGGAATTGTTATGTTTAAAGCCCTTATTGTGGTGTCTGAGGTGTTTACCTTGTGGCCCACAGCAGTACACACAATTTCTACAAGCGTTACTATGCTCAACAAGACATCACTACATAATACCTTTTCCCACTGTCTGCATTGCATACACTTTCATTTATACAGAACAGTCACTACATACACTAACATACTGAGTGTTCTACATACCTTCTTAGTGGTCCAAGTATACAATACTATCTGTGTTATACCTTTCCTCTTTAAATGATTCAATGGTATGAGCATACGGTTTGAATGTTTGGCAAGCCATCGTTTTATACGTGGATACCTGAAACATGTGGTATCATGCCACCAATTGGTGTTCCTGAGTAAATTATTACATGCACATCAGCTGTGCAGCTACTCCATTGGCCAATTACATGGCAACAGTAGTGTATAATTGAATACTCCACTTGGGCATTGTCCTTTTGCCCTGCCTTCGAGGGAGATGGTCTGGATGTATTGTATTGTGATGAATTGCAACAGCTATATGGAGAGACACAGATATTTTGAATTCATGTCCCCAGTGGATTGTGTGTGACGGCTAGAGTAAATAGTTCTACATGTGAGTGTAGCTGTTATCTCAACTGTCTGATACGAGACTATTGCAAATAAAACCTGTAACATCGGCATCTGTTCCATTGTACAACAGCAACGATTTCACATGGTGCCATTACAAGTGTGTCTTTCACAAGGTATGTTAACACTTCTGCAGATGTCATTGAGTGAGTGGATGCTTGTGATGTTATTACAGTCTGTATTGCAATTGTTTTCGGGTGTGGGGCAGATGTAGGTGGGTGTACATACAGGGTTTGTGGGGACTGCATTTATACATATTCCATATGTGTGGGGGCCCTTCCTAATTGAAGACCTATCATTTAGTAGACTAATACTATGGTTATTGCAGGCTTATCATTAAACCATTTTTAAATTTGGGTTTCCCTAATAGCATGCAGGTGATGTTGATCCTTCAATCCCTCCCAAATACATCGATATGTACTGAATGTTACAAATGAAAGCTGTCTTGTATTTCTGTCAAAATATTTGCACTCATTGCGTTGTGTTGGTGACCCTGCTCTTTGGCTGGGTTGCCACCTTTTAAAATGGCCATATGGGACATTTGCGGGGCACACATCAGGGTTTAGAGGCCGACACAAACACTGTCAGTACAAAGGATAGAACTTTTTTGCCCTACTTTACCTTATTCTTGTAGCACTTTAGCTGCTTATTTTTTATTATGTTTCTTGTAAAATTTTTTTAGAAAGGCATAACTATTTAATGCAACTATTACTAATATATGGGACATAATATGTCCTACAATCCGGTTTGCCCTTTTAATTTTGTTGTCAGGACAAAACTGCCCAGAGGGACTGTCCCTTTAAAGGGGGACAGGGGTAACCGTATCCCAAAGGGCCCTATGACCAAAACTACTGTAATAATCTACCTCCGAGTTGCATAAAACCAAAAAACCCCCCCTTCCCCCAAAAACACACCACCCTCAACAGAAACACACCCCAAAAAACACTTAACAAAACCCTCCCACCACAGGGGAAAACAAACCCACACGAAAATAACGGGCGGACGGGTTTTTTGGGTTTTTAAACCCAACTGTGTTTTAAATTCTTTTGGGGTTTTTTTTTTTTTCCCTTTTTTTCAGTTTTAATTCTATTTTTAATTTGTTTTCCATATTAAAATACATCTTTTATCACCCTTTCTATTTATATATATATATATATATATATATATATATATATATATATATATATATATATATATATAAAAAAAAGGAGAGAGAGTGTACACCCTTTCATTGGGTACAGGGGTGTTTTCTGTTTGCTGAACCCCCTTTGTGTTTAACCTGTCACAATACACACCTGCCGTTGGTACATCTCGGGTAGCTTGGGGTTGGTGTTTGTGTACAGGGTTGCGTGTTCTACTCCGGGCAGGGGTTTGTTTTACCTCTCAGAGCAGGCACTGTTAGTACATGAATAATGCTGGTTTCACCTGTTCTGGACATCCTGACCGTGATCTGCGAATTCCAAAACTTAAACCTGTTTTGCATATCCGGGAGTCTGTTTAAAAAGCCCGCACTTGCCCGCATTAACCGCTAACATGTGCTTAAAAATGTCTAATGACCTCATCCAACATCCATTATTCATGCCATCAGGATTACGTTCGGACCTTGCAGGGGGAACCGGGACATACGAAAAGTCAGTGGCTTTACCACTTGGATCTGGTTTGTACAGGTGTTAATGGTGTTTTGTATGTGGACTGTACGGCTGTTCCTCCCGGCAAATGTGTAACTCAGTTATTTACATATGGATGATACCACTTATGGTATGTCCAAGTGATGTTTAATGGATGTGCTCCAGCATTGGGAATCTATGTCAGAGTGAGCCACAAATGTAATTTTACACCCTTTACACAACCATAACTGGAGAATGCTGGGGTGGCGATACCTGTCATGGGTACTCCCCATGCTTTGGCACTACATCCTGCATTATATGGAGGGCCCCCATTAACACCGGGAATCCATGCAGAGTGGTGGGGAACAGTGGTTACACATGGATCCAATTTGGGTCTGCTCCACAGAGGGGCAGTTGGTTACCCATGGGTGGTGATAGCAGACACATTTTGCCTAGGCTGCTGAATGGCCTCTGACAATCGGCATGCCTACCGATGTACCTAGGAACCTATACATACAGTATCAACATATGCTGTTAGTTGTTTACTGTTCAGGTGTTGACTTTCCTTGTTCCAATAGCTGTGTGTGTGCAATGTTGAGGGCTGCCTATGTAGGATTCACACAGTAGGCCACCTATACATTACAATTTCAGGTGGTTTTGTGTGTGCCATCCTTTTTCTGTGTGTGCAGGTGGGAAGTGTGTCAGTCCCGTAGGGGCCTACACTGTCAGTGTATGTGCTATCGTTCCCTCTTTGCCAAGGCTGGGCATATTGGGCACCTCCTCTGCCTACTGGGGCTGGCACAGGTGTTCATGGTCTGAATCCCTCTGTGCCTGTGATGGCCTTGGCAATTTCGTGGGCTGTGAGGGCCTTCACCATTATGTCCCTGCTGCAGCTGTTTCCAGGATCATATTATGTAGCATGGCACATACTATGAAGATGTGGGCACATTTCCTGGAGAGTACTGCAAGGCTCCACCAGATATGTCCCAATGGAACCATGATTTCAGCATCCCAAACACACTCTATGATGATTCTGGTTTTTTTGTGCCTCATTATGGAGTTCTTGCATGGGTGTGTGTGCATTTCTGATGGGAGTCATCATCCACGGCTCCAGTGCATAGCCAGCATCCCCCACAAGGTGGTCATATGGGTTGTCCCCCCTGACAAATACCAGATACAGCTGTGAGGCATGCCAGATATGGGAGTCATGGTAGCTTCCAGGGCTGCCAGCACACACATCCGTGATAATACCCTGGGCATTGCACATGACCTGGCAGTTGATGGAGTGGTATCCCTTGCGGTTTATGTAGTGCCTACCATGGTCTCCGAGTGGTGACTTGATATGTATGTGCATGCAGTCTATTGCACCCAGTACCTCTGGGCAGTGTGCCACATGGTGGAAGAGACGCATATTGCTGGCCAACTCCTCCTGAGTTCGGGGAAGTATATATGCTTACTGGCATGTGGTAACATGGCATCCAGGAACTGGTGGGGTACCCTGGATGCTGATGCCTATGAGATCCCCATAAATCTCCAGTTGGCCTTTGAAAGGTACCTGTGGCTAGTATTCTCAGGCTTACACATACCTTCATGTCCACTGGGATGGGTTCCCCTCTGTTGTTTCTGGCTTTCAGGTGTGACCGGCACAGCTCAACTATTTGTTGTATGATGTTCCTGTCCACCCTGTAACACTCTACTATCTGCAGATTATGTAGCCCCTGGTAGGTTACCCTTGGTCTGAACACTCTTCTCCTCCACCGGGGCCTGAGGTGGTTGTCAGCATCATCCTCCACAACACCTTCAGTCTCCAATACATGCTGATGAATCACTGCTATGGCAGCTCCCAACATGTACATTGTAAAAGTTCCCCGTCTATTTACACCGATGGTGCAGTGTTTGGGAATACACAAGTGTGTGTGAGGTGCCTTCACACTTTATACTATTGTGCTTTGAACATTGATGATGTCATAGAGTGTGTATGTACATTAGGAGCTGCAGGGTATCTTGTGTTTTACCACGGATTTTGCTATTGTGCTGCCTTTGGTGTTACATTACATTTAGCTGCCGTGGATTACCTCTTTTCCTTGCCTCCACTTTTCTTAACGATTCCCCTCCCATTGTCTGGCATGCATCCAGCAGCCTGCTTTCTTGTTTTGTACTTTCCCGAACCAGGATTGTCTTGTCAAATGTGTTCTATTGCCACTCTACTGCAGGTTTGCTTTGCTCAGCGGTTACAGTTCTCTTTTCTTTGCAATCCGACACCTCCCCTATCCTGTTCTGCAGGTTGCTGCTAGCAGCCTTGTTAGCTGGCGTCAATTGCCCACTGTGAGTTAATAGGTGTTAATTGCTCAGTTGTACTTTAATTACCCTACTGTAGCATTTCCTTATTGTCTTCCCCTAAACTTCCTTTTTGGGCTGTGGTGCACGGCGCGTGTGTCCGTTTACCGGAATTCGGGCATGTTTTCATCCACGTACACATGCGCTTTCAGGCACCATGTGTGCTCTCAGCTGAGCAAAGCTATACCTACATCCACGCCCCTGTCCTGCGGCTTTGCTTAGCAATGGGCAGCCTGGATTTGCATTGCTCCAATGTGCTTACAGCTGCAGTGGCACACCCCACTGCTGATGTCATGTATTCCTACAGATCACTCCTCGGTGTTGTAGCGCGGTATGTACATCCTTAGGCTGGGGATTTTCGATTCACTATTACTTGCTCATTTGCATGGCATTGATACTAATTCATAGTTACCATGCCATGTCACAGGCCCTTAGCAACCCTTACAGCTTGGTTGTGTGTGCATGCATACCATTGACTATTTTTGGTTAATTTTTTACATTTATTTATATAATTTTTTATAT
>NW_025054586.1:0-8034 GCF_019279795.1 Protopterus annectens
GTAACACATCTGCAGGGCCACACCTATCTGTACTGGGGTTGTGCTGGTACATAGGTAGCCATTGTACCTGTGGCATACACACATCTACACACGGGCAGGGTTACAATACCACTTTCTGGTGTACCTTCCACAATGGCTACGACTTTACATGGCACAGCATTATCATGCCATGATGTGTACCAGGCTCAGACAGTTTACATATGTGGCTGACAGACAGGAAACACATCTGTACACATCTGCATACCACATACACAGGGGTGTCTTCTGCTCTGACATGGACCATGTCCTCCGCATTACTGATGCATGTAGTACTCATACATGGCAATTGCAGTGGGCAGTGTGAACGGAGCACTCATGGATATGTGCACACATGCCACATTGCATGGGCTGGGCTTCTGTGTTACTCCGCAGAACAACACACACCATGCTGTGGAACATAGGTCCTGTGCACATCCCACAGGGACACACAGTGGCACTGTTCATGTGATAGCTCCCTTGCTGTTTGAGTGACACATAGTCATGGTACCACCACAGCAGCAGTACTGTGTAGACATGCAGTTGACACCCACCTCTGCTGTTCACTGGACACTACCATGGGGAGGTGACACTACTGTGTACACTGCACATGTGTTTACACATGGACCTGCCGGACTTCATTGTTGTCCCCACATTGCACCTGCTACAGATCGCTTGGCCATGGTTATTTTGGTGTTCTTTCCATTTCGACGGCTATTCTGCTACAATTACTCTGTCCCATATGTACAGGCCATATGTATCCTGTTGTTGTACATACCAATAGGCTATAACTCCATTATGCATGATATGCCTGTGATACTGTATGATGTCTGTCATATCCACCTCCACATGACAGCTTTTTACATTACACATAAAGCTGACATATATCCCCTACTGCAGCAGATACCGCACGCCGCAAGACATTACTTATGACATCGCATCTGTATATGCCCATACACATGTAAAGGTGACAGTATACATACATGTCCTATCCCCTGCTGGCACTCTTGTTGGACACATCCATCCCTGCCAGCATCGGGCATGTGGTGCGGCATTGTTCTGTGTTAGCCCCCAGCAGCCCTTGTGTTATCCCAGCTGTGTACATGATGTCCCACTGCTGTGCACACGTGTCCACAATCGCTGGTATGCTCAGCAGGGATAGCACTACATAACTACCTTTCACCACTTCTGCATTATGGACAAGTATCTCATTTACCAACACCATTCACATACAGTACAGTTTTTGTCATACACATCATGCATTACACACCCGTATATCGTGGGTTCTACATACCTTGTCTGTGTTTCTTCCGCTAAGTGCGTATTGTTATTCGCTTTCTACTCTATCCGCTTTTGGAGTAGTAGTTCGTATGATATTACCGCTTGAATATCCTGGGAGTCATCCTTATATCCGGCCGCTACTCTGCAACATATGTGGGTTCATCACACCAATAGCTGTTCCTCAGTGTGTACTTGTGCGCATATCACCTGTGCATCTACTCTATCTCAGACATTACGGCCGTAATCCAGGGCATGGTTGCATTCCTCACTCATGCTGGCTATTTGCCCTACCTTCGTAGATGGTCTGTATTGTGTTATGTTATGTGTAACTGCAGCCGCTATGTGGGCGCTAGGTACATTTTCACAGTGGCGTTAGCCGCGGATTGTGTGTTGGGTATTGGTATTGCGTTCGACATGTGGGTGTCCCTGTCGACGCGCCTGTTGATGGCGCTTTGCATTCTGATGTAACATAGCTGTTGTATCTTTAAACAATGGATGCAGGTATGCATCCGCTGTTGTTAGTGTTTCCCACGAGATGTTGCGTTATAGCTGTCATTGATCGCCTGTATGTTTGTGCTGCTATTACCGCTTGTATCCCTTGATATGCTGGCGGGGAATATCGGAGGTTGTGAGATGGATACGTGGTTGTGGCCTGGTATCTCTACATACCCATGCTTGTCTGTGTGCTCCATCCTCGCCTGGGGAGTTGACAGTTACTTGTCTGTTGTTCTGGGGAGTGTAGGTTGTGTTGTTGTCATGTGGTGTTGGTATCGCTTCGCGCAGGTGCTTTCCGCATGTATTCCTCCGCCACATCGTGGTATATTCGCGGGTTGTTTGTAATGCGATTTAATATCCCTTGTCATTCTGTCCCGATATTTACAGTCATTGTGGTCCCGGTACTTGGGATGGCCTGTTTGTTATGGTTGCCACCTATTCAGGTGGCTTACTTTGTTTGACACTTGTAGAACACACAGCGTGTTTACGCCTATACGCGGCCAATGATCAGCGTACCGGTAGCACATGCAGATTCGCTGGTACATACCTATTGCTGTGTAACTTCTGTCGACGATTGCTGGTACTAGCATGTCGGTGTCATACATACGCTCATGATTTGTACATACGCCCCTTTCCATTTCATGTGTGGTATATTCCTTGTGGTACATTCTGTGGATTATTTTCACTTTGCATCGCTATACGCTGCCACACGCTTCATTGTGGAGGGCTCAGTAATACTTTGGGAGTACTGGTGTACATACGCCTGAGGTTACTATACTGTATGCCTACACATGTTATTCCACCCTACCGTCAAGCATGGCACCAACATACACATTTTACAGTGGCACACACATTACACCGCACAGCGTAGACACACCGCACCTCACCGCGACACATACACATTATTACCAAGGCAGTCACAGGACGGTTGCACAGTACCTGGCTCGCATCACCGCAGTGCCTCCACCTTCCTCCCCTCATATTATCATAGTATTACCCGCGACATGTACTGTTACTGTACTGTGGCTCGGCTTATCATCCCTAATTCACGGGTTAGGTGAGACATTTCGTATGTTGACCTTTTCCATGGGTATGTTTCTCTCTTCTGTTAAACCTCCCGATGTCAGGTTGTCTTTCACTACGCTACTACTATGTACAGATATCAATGCGGTTACTTCTCTGTCACCTACATCCCTCTGATTCTGTCTTCCTGTTGTAATTTATATATGTATATGTGTACATATATTTCTATGTGTGTAATTATATCTATCTCCATATCTGTATATGCACATATCTACATGTCTATATGTATACACCTTGGCGAAGTAACGCAGGCAGTTAGCCACAGCAACGCCATCTGCTGCTGTAGACCCGCATCGTTCAGGTGTTACGCTCCATGCTCACTGGCTGCTGGGTGTGGTGTTTGGGTGCTGCCTATGTTGAGTTCACACATGGGGCCACCCATATGTACACTTTACTGGTGGCCAGTGTTTGTGTGCCGCCATTTCACTGTGTGTGTATAGGAGGTGTCAGTCCATGGGTCCTACGCTGTCAGAGTATGTGCTATACGCTCTCTTTGCTACAGGACATAGGCATATTGGGTACGCCCGGCTGCTCACTGGGGCTGCACAGTGTGTTCATGGTCCTGAACCCCTGGGTGCCTGGACTGGCCTTGGAAGTTGTGGTGGGCTTGCGGGTCTTCACCATTATGTCCCTGCAGCAGTTGTTCAAGAGGATCATAATATTGCGTAGCACAGCACATACTATGTCATAAAGTGCCTGGAGAGTACCGCAGGCTCCACCGATGCATCCAAGCACCAGAAATCGCGATTTCAGCATCCCAAACACACACCTCTATGATTATTCTGGTTTCAGCAAGTGTGCCTCATTATGGCGCTTCTTGCATGTGTGTGTGTGCATTTCTGATGGAGTCATCCACGGCTCCAGTGCATAGCCAGCATCCCCGCTGCTGGTGGCCTTTGTGGGATGTCCCCTGGTGAATACCTGGTACAGCTGTGAGGCATGCCAGATATGGGGGTCCTGGTATTTCCAGGCTGCCAGCACATATCCATGATAATGCTCCCAGCGCGATTGCAATACGACCTGGCAAATTGATGGAGGGGAATCCCTTTGGCGGTTTATGTAGCGCTTCAATTGCCCCAGGTGGTGACTTGATTTGTATAAAGGCATAGCTCCATCGCACCCAGTACCTCCAGGTATTGTGCCACACGTGGAAGTGGCGATATTGCTAGCCAACTCCTCCTGAGATCTGGGAAGTATATATGCTCATTGGCATGTGGGTAACATGGCATCCAGAAACTGGTGTAGTACCTGGATGCTGATGCCTGTGAGATGCCCATTATATCCCCAGTTGGCCTTTGAAAGGTACCCTGTGGCCAGTATTCGCAAAGCTTTACACATACCTTGTGTGTCCACTGGATGGGCTCTGTTGTTTTGTTCTTCAGTATGGCCGGCATTGTGCCCACTATTTGCTGTAAAGTGTCCCTATCCACCCTGTAACGCCTTCTACTATCTCCAGGTCTTGTAGCCCCTGGTAGGTTACCCTTGGTCTGAACATCTCTCCTTCTCCTCTGCTGAGGGCCTACGGCAGTTGTCGGGTAATTCCTTCCTCCACAACCCTGCCTTCGTCTCTAACACATGCTGATGGATCACGGCCACGGGCGTACTCCAACATGTACATTTTAAAAGTTCCCCGTGTGTTTACACCTATAGTGCGGCGTTTGGGAATACACGGCTGTGTGTTGTGTGCATTCACACTTTATACTGTTGTGCTGTACACCCGGTGATGTCATAGGGTGTGTGGCCGTATCTGGGGATTATCTTCCGTGTTTTACCACTGGCACTGCAACGCTGTTGCCTTTGGTGTTGCATTACTCTTGTCTGCATTGGATTAGCTTTTGACCTTACCTTACTGTTTCTGCATGTTGCGCCTACTATTTCCTGGCTTGCATCCTGCAGAGCCCTGTCATGTGTAGTTTCTGGGACATGGCATATCGCGGCGCTTTGTCTGCCGCTTATGCTGCCTGTCTACTTGGCTCTGCTGTGTCAGTTCTTCACTCTTTGCAATCTGCTACCTCCCCTACTTTCTTTGCATTCATATGCCTCCCCTATCCCGTTTTGCAGGTTTCTGCATGCAGAGTTGTCAGCTGCCGCCAATTGGCCTTCGTGGGTTGATTACTGTTGATTGCTCATTACTACTCCAATTACACTGCTTCCGCATTTCCTCATATTCTCAGCATCACCTTCCTGTATCCGTTGTTGTTGGCGGGGTGGGCGTCACATGACTGGGTTAAGGGAACGTAGTCATCCTCGTGCACATGCATCTCTGCGCGCATTGTGTGCTCTCAACTCAACTATTTCCCCACACGCCGGTCCTGCTGCTGTGATGTGCAATGTACAGCCCATGTTTGCTGGGCTCCAATGTGCTTCCTCCTACAGTGGCACACCCCTCTGCAGGTGACATGTATTCCCTCTGAGCCACTCCTCGGTGTATTACCGCTGTGTCATTTGGTACAGCCTTACGCCGGTGGGGGTTTTGCGATTCAGTATTATGTGCCTCATTTGTATGGCATTGACTACTAATTCATAGTTACCGCGCCGAACACTGCTGCGACTCCTTGGCAACCCTTGCACGGTGGATGTGGCTTTCCATGCATACCATGGTGTATTGTGGCTGTGAAGCTGATGTGTATTACACTGCTCTTTTATGACATTGTCATATTATTTCATTGTTTAGCACCTTCCGCGGACATGTCCTGGGGTTCTGCTGTGAGTTTCTGTGGACATACCATTTATGTCATTATTTACATGTTGTGCATGTTTTCTTTTGACATTCTCTGTGTCTTTCGCCATTGGCATGTGACAACAGTGTGATACCTGACGTTGACAGCCTTCCGTTACTCCTATGTCATGTTTGGGTAAATGTAAACCGTTTTTTTTTGGTTTACATTGCCGTGCCCTTATGCTACGCCTGCGCCACTTCGTGGATCGCTATATGCCTTCATTTGCATGGTGCAACACCGCACATGGGGTGTTTAGCATACCTACGCCGGAGGCGGCGCAAATCCAGCGCACGCCGGTAGTGCACGTGGAATTGGATCATACCTGAATCGCTCGGCGGCCATATTTGGCGTTGTAACGCCTACGCTATGCATCCACCTGGCGCAATGTTCATGAATCCTGGGGGAGGACACTATTCACGAGGTAACCCACATAACAAATTGTCTCCCTTAACATTCCTGGCAGGAATTTTAGTAAATGCAAGTGACTGACATTCATTTAGCAATACAAATGAAACTAAACAGCGCAAAACCTTCGCGAAGTATTTTACAAGTCATTACAGTCTCTATGACAGTGAAACCAAGCCTACAGTTATTTAACATATTATACAACTTATTTTTATATGCCCCATTTCATTTTCTCATACAAATCTTATTATATACATATATCAGTATTATCAGAAGCATATAAATGTACTTATATGAGAGAAAAAGAGAGAGAGAGAAAAGAAAAGGAAGAGAGTAGAAAAGAAAGAGAGAGAGAGAGAAGAAAGAAAAAAAAGGAAGCTACAAAGAGTATCTACAATGAAATATTACTTGCTGTTTATATTAATAAAGTGAAACATGAAACATATTATTTACAACTATTTTAGTTCTAATTATTTGCAATTAAATCATGACATATTATTTGTAATCATGTATAAGCAATAAAATCATGGTATAATATTTAGCAACAGTGTTTAAACAGCATATATAGTTTTTTTTTAAAAAACTAATAAGTTATTATTTCACTTTTTCATATTTTTCATCATACTTCTCTCCTTGCCCTCCCCCACCCCTCACTAAATGCATAGTTTAAAAAGAATGCCATTATTTAAAACAAGAAGAGAAAGAAAATGTATCAAATTACTAACCTTAGGTCTCTTTATCACAAAGAGAAACAAGTTGATTGATAGCTTGTTATTTGTTCCTCAGAGAGTTTGACTATTTATGAAACAAAAACAGTTCTTTGCACACAGAAAAATAACTTTGAATAAAACTTTAGAATATTTGTGGCTTTCTGGAGATGCAGTAACTGTATTTGAAGAGATTAAGAGAGAAGGTGAGAGAAGAGAAAAAAAAAACATAGAACATGTCATTTGTTTTTTAGTCTTTTTTGCTTCTCTGAAGTCTTCCAAGAAGTTCCTGTTGCCATCCTCTTTAACGAAGGACTAGCCCATTCCATATCTTCTATTTTATCCAATATCTTATTTTTTTTAATATACAGCAAAGCAGAGTCCAAGTCTTCAAAAATTCTAGGGCCATCAGGTAAAAAGATTTTTAGTTTGGCAGGAAACAAAAGGTAGGTTTTGAACTGTGCTTTCTTAAGCTCTCTTATTAATGGCAAAAAAACTTCTTTTCGTTATTACCAAGGAAGAATAGTCATTGTCAAAACGCACAGTTGCCTCATTAATTTTAATAGGTGCTTTAGCCCATGCAGATTTTAGTACCATCTCCTTGTCATAAGATGATAAAAATCTTACTATAACTGATCTAGGATACTTTTTGTTAGAGTTAAAATTAGATAAGGACCTATGGGCTCTTTCAATACCAAAAGAAAATGCTTCTGACAAGTCTAAAGTTTTGGGAAGCCAAGTATTTAAAAAGGAAGTAATGTTGTTACCTTCAATGTTTTCTGGCAGTCCAAAAATCCTAATATTATTGCGTCTAGATCTATTTTCCAGGTCATCAAGTTTGGATTGTAGATGTGTGTTCTGCTTCAGCAAAAACTCAATGTTAATTTCTTCTTCCTGGATTCTGTTCTCCATATCATTAACAGTCTCTTCTATGCTTGTAATCTGAGCCTTCTGTTGTTGCAAGTCTTGATGTAACAAATCCATTTGTTTTGTAGTTTTTTCTATGAAGTTATCAATTTTAGTATCCAGTTTGTCCATTTTGGTAGTAAGTTGCTGAATAGTAGATATCAAAGACTGAAGCTCTTTCTTGATGCTGGAATCCTGAGTATTTGCCTTACTGGAACTCATTTTGAATAGAGGTGATGAAAGAGAAATTTCCAAGATGATTTCTGACAGGAAAATTATTGAAATGTTCTTTCTTTTTTAGATATTATTCAAGAAACTGATATTCCAAACGTATTTAGAAAGAAAATTATTTCATTAGTTGATTTTTAAAGTAATTATTTCCTGTCAGTGCAGTTGTTGGTGGAGCTGAAGAAATCTGCTGT
>NW_025054587.1:0-8827 GCF_019279795.1 Protopterus annectens
GTTTAAGCTACTGGTGATAGCATGGGATTGTCTAAGTACCATATATTCTGTGATTATCAGTAGTCAAACCTGCTTCTAAAACAGTAGTAGTTGTGTGTACAGTGACCTAACTTTTGACCAACATGAGCCCAGAGTCATAAGAAAGTCTTTCTATAATGCACAGCTTATAAACAAATTGTGACTAGATCTAGTTATTGCTCCCCTTTACAAAGTCCTCATTAGATCAATCATTTTATATAATGCCCACTTTGGCATGTGCAAGTTGGAAATGTACAGTATATTCATATCCTCTAGAGCTTACTTTTATGATGGCAGTGCACAGAAGGAAATAAAAGCATAAAGACAAGGCACAAAAGACTGGGTTCTTTACAGAGCATACAGAGCATACGTTTTCTGTTCTGGAAATTGATTGATATATTTGAATATTTGATGCATAATTTCCCCGGTTCTAGTGGTGCTATTGCTAGTTTACTGAGATTCTTTTTTCTTTATGCAAAATAATTGTTTTTCATGAGTAGAAGAGGACAGGGCAGTGAAACAAAATACTCTGTAACCTGGCAAATATATGGCCATTTCTTATAAAAACAGAGAAAACAGGAATAAGTAATTTGCATATGTACTGTACTTACATGACCTAGTAACTAATCACTACAGCAGGAGAGATAATGATGACCAGAGCTCCCTACTGTTTTCTACAGGGACACAGGCCTTGGTTCATTGTAATACTAGAGAACACATATGTCCTTGAGAAGCTGTTGTGATGAGCATTCATTGCTAACATCTGTTTCTCTGGGTCCTTGAAAGACGGATGTGGCATAAAAGATAAATAGAAAACTGTACTGTTTAGATGTAAAAACTGCAGGAGTGTTGTACATCTCTGAGCTCTGTGCATCTCTGTTCACAATCCATTTAACTGTCACATGGTGCGTCTATGAAAGCTTTGAGATCCGCACTGACATCATTACATATTTGGCATGTGTCTGTGTACGGGGAGAGACAGAATATTAAAGTATAAATAAAAAATGAATAATCCATTAATGACTGTTCACATCAGTCTGACTCTCACACAGATTCTTTTTTGCCCCCCCCTGCAAAAACCTGAAAAAAGAAATTTCCATGTTTTAGGTTGTTTATTTATTTTTTGCAAGTTTGATATTTCAGCACTTCGATCCTCTGGTCTTCTACTATCAGAGGTGTGATGTTCTGAAATTTTGACCCTTCATAGTGAATATATATAATGCGTGTGTGTGTGTGTGTGTGTGTGTGTGTGTGTGTGTGTGTGTGTGTGTGTGTGTGTGTGTGTGTGTGTGTATAATATACACACATATACACATGATGAACTTCAGATGCTTATTATTGCTAAAATTATATACCAATGTCTCAAGTGAGTTAGCAAAGATAGAAAAGGAGCTATAAGGGAATATACAGGTACATTTATGAAAGGAGGGATATAAAGAAACATTATAGGAAGCATGTGTAGAACATTGCCATATATGATCATAAATAAGTAAATATATGGAGAAAGTTCACCACGGGATAGAATAATTATATTAGAGGGGATAGAGGCAGCAGGACTACACTGGTACAAGACTCCAATGAATATGATACTAGTAAGAAATGTTGACAGGTCATGTCACTGTAACTCTTTTTGCAGAAAACCTCTGGTGGAGCTTCTGAAGTTGTGCTTTTAACCTTAATCAGTAGCAGAAGACAAAATAGCCTAGTGTGTATGTGTGTCTGTATGTTTGTATAAAAAGGAGGTACCCCTCAGCTGTCCAGGTTTTTGCAGAATGTCCAGATTTTTGCTCAATTTTCCTCCTAAAAAGGATTGAAGTTGCTAAATAATAACAGACATTTGAGCTTTTGATGTCATATCCTTTAGAAAAATGCATGCTAACACAAATCCTGTTATTCTAGCAATTTTCTAAGTTCATGAGAGCAATATTTATAATCTGTCCATATTTATGTTGGGCTTTGTCCAGATTTCTTGCACTAAGAGGTTGAGGTGTGTGAGAGAGTGAAATGCCCTAGTTAAGAGTTAGCAGGTGGCATTTATTTTCAAGTGCATTTTCAAGGAATTGTGAGCTTAAAGGGAAGAGAAGTTTACTGCTGCTCATGCTAAGTCTGCTTAAAATGTGCAACTGTTTTGTTTAGCAAATGGTATCACTGTTGTGGTATAGAATTTTAAAGCAATGTTAGTAGCACAGCAGGTAACATACTTGAGTCTTGATGCAGAGGGATATAGATTCTACTCTCACAGCATGTAGATTTGTATTTTAAGGGGGGTGGAGTGCTGCAGTCCTGACTATGTTCCCCTTTGGATGAGATGCCTAATAACTATGAACATGTTTTTCAGCTTACCACCCATTCCCTGTTGCAATATACCAGCTTACAATTTTTTTAATGTAACGTAGGCAATTTATTCTTCAAGGGCAGCAGGCACTGAATTTGTAGATGAAACAGTGAAATATAAAGTTTTCTAGCAACAACCTCTTCATTAGTTTCAGATCTCTATAATGTGGAATTATTCAGATGACTTTTACTTCTGCAGAGATTGTGCATGCTAACTGATATTGATGGATTGTAATGACAGAGGTTTAAGTGGCCTTTTATGGTTGAAATGTTCTGAATTGGGCAGTTTGTCATCATTGGTTCATATAATTTGTTTCATTGCTTGCTGGAAAAACATTCAAAACTATAAATTTAAAGCAGACTAACAAGTGGTGCTGTATTATAGAAGGGATATAATTAACTTATTTTATATTATAATTAATACAATCTGTATATATTATAATCATATGTATAATCATATGTATAAATATGTACACTTGTTATGCATGGCTACTCTTGTTTATCATAGTAACAGAAATTATACTGTAATGGCTGTGTCAAGAAAAAAGGTCTAAACCTTTTAGTTAAGCATATAATGAAGTTGTTCACATCACTGATAATGCAGACCCAGTTTCATATATCTAAGGGTCAACCACACAAAAACAGAAAACACCCAGAATTTCCCTTGCCCACTCAGTAAAACTAATCTTGAAAAAAGAATTAATAATGTGCATATATTAGTGCTATTGGAGTTATCTATAAAAAGATGAAGTGATTATTTGCAACTGTGTCAATGTTGGGATTATGTAGAAATGTTTGATTAAGCATTAATTAAAAGATATAGATAATTTAGTGACTGCGCACAGTTTAAGTTAAATACAGCTGTAATGTGTCATGCATTCAGCCTAAACAGAATGTCAGCTTTTATTTAAACAACAACTTGTGTTACTGAGAGCTAATCTTGGAAGCCAAAGAACACTAGTGTCATAAACTAATCTGTTTAAATCTGTATAATTTGAACACACTCATGGGACTCAGTTTAGTGTCCTACATGAGAAATACTGAGCTAATGAACACTATTCCCCAGTAGTTGTTTCTAAGTCACTTATAAATAAATAAAACAAGGGGAAGTATTTTGAGGTAAAACAAATACCTTGTCTTTATGGTAGGTAAAAAGTAAAAAGGAAAACTCTTGTTAGTACCCAAGTAAATAAAATGATTATTAGCAATGAATGAGAATTATTCCAGTACAGAGAACTGAACAGCCAAGCCTTCTTGATCAGAATTCAAAAGGGCTGCCAGCTGAAAGTTCCCTTGAGTTAATTGCAATGTACATGGGGTATGTAAAAAAAAACTTATCACGGATTCCTAATTAAATCCAGATATCTGTAATCATTTTAGAAGTAAAGCATAAAACAGTATGCACACTGAGAATTTTGAATAGTGTTTATGGCAACTGGGGAGAAATAGCCAAGTAATGGGACCCTGTGAATGGCTGCGTGGGGGGGGGGGCTCTGGGTTTGCACCCCCCTGCAAAAAATTCTGCAGGCTCCCTTGTCTGTCAACTGCTTAGAGCAAGGAATTTGGACAAAGCCTAAACTAATACTGGGACAAAGGTCCAAAAATAGGGGCAGATTTTATATATTACTCTCATAAACTTAGAAAGTTGCTAGAATAACAATTTTTTGTTAGCTTGCATTTTCTGAAGGACATGGCGTTTGAAACTCAAATGCCTGACATAATTTTAATGGCTTCAGTCCTCAGTTATTTGCCAGAAAACCACAACATTTATGAAGAACATACTAAAAGTATGAAGCAAAAATCTGGATATTCTGTGAAAATCTGGATAGTTGAGAGGTATGGTATCAGTACAATAGATAAAGGAAAAATAAAATCATAGCAATTTTAAAATTTGTTAATGAAGTAATGAACAAAAATGATCTCTAGAACTTTTTTGTTTGGATCATATCTACAAACCTATTTAATTGTTTCTTTTCTTGGGGAAATATATAAAAACTTAGTAATGCATATTATATAATCAATTACACATACTAGCTTTATACTGCAAAGCAAAACTTATACATGGGCAGGATGGACTGTATGTGTGGTAGGTAGCATGTGCTATGAATTGTTTACAGATTTCATTCTGCAAACTGTCCATTTTGTGATGTATTTTATATCTGTATATTACAATATGTGTTTGCATTTTCCTTTTTTCACATTTCATGTCTTATATTCTAAGTTTTACTTTGGCATACCCACCCTGCCCTTTATTTTTTTCTCCTTTGTAGACATCAAAATATCAAATGTAAAATGCAAATAGTACATTGCTTGAGCAGCCATTAGACAATGATATGTGGAACAGAAGAAACACAAGATTATGGCTTTGCTTCTACCTTGCTTCATAACTACAAAAAAGTTTCATTTTCTGTTCCATTAAACTAAGCTCAAGTAAAATGCATACTACTTGAATCTGAACACAAAAATTTTAGCATCTTCATTCATCTAAAAATCCTCATTAGTCACAATTTCTTTAAATATTTGCTTTCCTTCTCTTTGGTTTCACACCTTCTACATGATGCTGAAGGCTTCTACGTGTCCTCAATACATGGAATCTAGGAAATTACTTAAATGCACATGTGACTGGGATACACTGATTTGGGGGCTTTTTTTTTCTTTCTGATGTTGTGACACTGTAGAGTTGTTACATACAAGTATGAGGTATGGGAGGGTTCACTTTACTTCTTTCAAGCTGCATCATTACTTTGACATTGTAGTAAATATTTGTAATATGAAAGATCTAATAAGAGACAGTGCTGAATTGGTACCAGTAAGAACTGGCAATCTCAATCAGCCCCCTGTGACACACAAGCCCTTATAAAAATGCAAAGGTGACTCATACAAGGTTTTATACTTTATTAGCTACAGAAACTACTTTTCAGCACACCACAAGCATTTATCCCGTATACTGTTATAATACATTAAGGAATGTTGCTTTTATTAAATCTGAGAACATGATAGTACTGTACACAAAATATTACCATCAGCCCATGCATTTCTGGGGTCTATATTACATCGTCAAACTTCAAAAAGTTAGAACGATGTAATATCAAACCTAAATGTCTGAAACATTAAAATAGTGAACAGAAAGAACAGTGATTTTCTTCCCAGGGAAAAGAATCACTGTTCCCTAACAAAAAAAAAAAACCTCCAACCTAAAACTTAAACTAAAGTGGGGGGCATCACCCCCCACACCACCCCTACTTAAATATACCAACTCTGAGATTGCACCACAGTGGAGGAAATAGCAAAGCCCCGAAAATGGCCCACCGATTTTTTTCCCTGGGGGAAAAAAAATCGATGTGCCATGGCTTCGCTATTTTCAGGTTTAGGATGTTTAAGTTCGATATTACATCATTCTAACTTTTTGAAGTTCAACAATGTAATATAGACCTGCATTTCTGTACTCATGTTATTAAGTTACAAGTATTAAGCACATTTGTAACATGCAGTTATATGGGTCTGTCCTCACATTCCACAAGGCATGCTGAATAACTTTGTATTATTCCCAAACAAAGTTTGATAAGTCAGTACCTGGGGGGATCCCTTTAGGAAAGTGCATAACAAAGAGGCAGAACTATGGGGAGGCACAACAATGTATACTTCTCCTTTCAAGGGTTAGTGCTTGCATCTCAAAATGTTAAGGTTTACACAAAAGTATTATTAGTCAAAGTTCATAGGTTCATAGGATGATACTAGGCTATTGGCCCAGAGGCGCTTATAAGCTTAGCCAAGAATTTCTCCCATGTTCCCTCAAAGTCAGCACCTGTTTTCCCCTGTCTAGCAGAGACACAGGTGGGATCCCAGGGGTGTATTTTCTGTTTCCCATCCAGTCATCCAGGTTCTTCTTAAACAGGGCTAGAGAGGTACTCTGCTTGACATGGAGAGGGAGTCTATTCCACAGATGGGGGAGTCTTTGGGACATAAATCTATCCCACCCACAAGTTCTGTTTATCTCACAGACCAGGTTAAGGCCTTGCATGTGGGTATCCTGAGTGGAGTTTGTCTTATGGATATGCAGCAACTCCATCAAGGCTGGGTCTGAGATGGCCTTGTATGCCAGACACAGGTCACCTCGTAGCAGTCTGTGTGAGACTGAGTAGAGGGACAGGGCTTTTAGCCTATATGTATAGGATAGGTGTTTGAGACCCTAGATTTTTCTGGTCAGGAGCCTCTGTGGTCTCTCCAACTGCTGCATGTGCTTGGCAAGGTACATGCCGAAGGGGGTATTATACTCGATAATGGGTCTGATAAGGGAGAAGTACAGGGATGCTATGACCTCCTTGTTCCTGGATGAAATACACTTATTTATGAGGTGAGCCATGTAGAAAGCCTTCCATACAATGGAGGCAGCATGGTGGTCAAAAGTGAAGTTGCTATCAACCTGGGTGCCCAAGTCCCTCACGACTGGTAGCATGCTTAGTACATTGTTATTAATGTGATAA
The DNA here is from genome assembly GCF_019279795.1 of Protopterus annectens. Lineage (NCBI taxonomy): Eukaryota > Metazoa > Chordata > Ceratodontiformes > Protopteridae > Protopterus > Protopterus annectens. The sequence continues at coordinate 6,837 of NW_025054587.1, forward strand.
TTAGTGGATATGCCATTTTCCACAAAGGGGATAATGATGCATTTCTTGGCATCCAGTTTGAGCCCATGTTTCTGTTACCAGTCATTAATTTTGGTAAGGCCCTCTTGGAGGATGTTCACATTACTAGGGGAATTTAAGACAGCAGCCAGCTTGCAGTCATCTGCAAACCTGATCAGCCACAGACCACTGGTTTTGGCTTACACCTCAGAAAAGTATATCCTAAACAGTAGAGGCCCCAAGACCAGTCCTTGGGGTACACCACTCATTACAAGTCTAATACTAGAGGTGGCTTCCCCTACTTTGACTGAGTGAATTCTATCAGTGAGCCAGTTAGCTACCCATCTGGTAACATATGAGTTGATGCCTAGCTGGGAGAGTTTATATATTATGCCCGAGTGGGGAAATATTACATTCATTTTCTGCCTGCTATGGACTCGAATCCTACTACACATAAGACCATAACCCTACCCATGTGGCTAGTTGGATGTTTTAAATTCACTAAGCAGCTCATTTACAGAGTAAGAACTTTACCATCCACTGTACTTTTCAGTTCAAAATCCAGGGCTTGTCCAGGATTTGAACCTGTGACCTCTCGCACCCTAAGAGAGAATCATACCCTTAGACCACACCACAGTGTACTCCTTTTCTAAATTTGTACATCTGCCACTGTACAATCCCCAGAAATGTTCTTTTTGGGGTACAGAGCACCACATTAGACTTGCAACTATGAGGTTATGTCTGAGCTAATATTAAGTGATTCTATTTTTTGTTTTGCAGAACTAATGCATTGTTTAGAAGTCCAAATTTTGCTTTTTAATATATAATCAGTATTTATAAGAGTGCCAGTGAGTGTTGCCTGATGCGATGTGACTATAGAAGGAAAGCTAGCCTGTATACTCCAGTAAATGCTTTACCCTGTTTGGATACTAGACCATCTTTTCTTGTATATGTTGCTACACATTATTAGTGGCTCAGCTGGATACCATTAACTAGTTACAAGTTATGTAACAGAAACCAACACTTGCCTCTTTCTTCATAGTAGTTTAATGCTTCCTGAACCCATGTATAATTTGATTTTCCACAGACACTGTAGTAGATCTTGTTTTCATATCGTCTGCTTTTGCTCAGCTGAAACCTGCAAAATGGAGATGACATAAGGTTGTTTAGTTATTGGCAGGAAAAAGCCACAAAACAGAAACTACTTCAGACAAATATTTTCAAATTCAGCAGTACAGTTCAGTTAATAACTTAATTAAAGTTCTTTAGAAATGCATCTAACTTTATCCATCATTGTATTAACTCCATACAGTTCCGCATGTCAAGTGTCACATAGTTCTAGACTCTTAACTTAGACTACATGTGTACCTCTTCTTTCATGTTTTTATTACCAGGTTTTATGTGTCCTAATGTAAGTAGGTGATAACAAATCACTTCAGGTACAATTACATATCAAAATTTTACTTTACCAGCAGTTAATAACCTTCGGTGTCAGGCAAGGAGTATGTACCAGATAAAAAAAAAATGACTTGACTTTAGTACAATTTCAATTAAACCAAGTCTGGATATTCTATTTATCGTTAGTCATGCTGGGTTCTAACAACCATGGTTGAACCTCTCAGGACCACAAACACTCTCCCATGTTCCACAATCAAGAATGTATTGCAATCCATGCAACAAAATTCCAAAAGGCAACAATAATAATATAACATAGATGGATTTTTGTCTTTCGGCTTTTCCCGGTTAGGTCGCCACAGGAACTCCGTCCGCTTAATGATTGGCAGCAGATTTTACGCGGCTGGCTTGCCGGGCGTATGCACAACCTTCAATGAAGGAACGCCGCATTCACGCATGTCGCCACACAGAAGATGCTCTAACTGAGAATTGATCGATAACGCCTAACTGTGAGGTGACAACGCTTACCGCGGAAAGCACCATCACCGCAGTCAATATAACATATACGGATGTATTATTTTTCTTAATAAACAAAGGCA
>NW_025054589.1:0-9141 GCF_019279795.1 Protopterus annectens
ATTGGCCTAAATTCTGGATTTATTTTGTGTTTTTTTTTTTTTAACTCCTAATTCCATAGAAAGTGCTAGTCAAAAGTCGGGAGTAAAGAAACATCGAAAAGAATTTTAGTGGCACACCAGGCTGTCATTTCTTTGATGTCTATTGTCATGCAAAGTTAACTAGGTAGTTGAACCTATTAATAAAAAACTACAAGAAAAATCTAGGCAAGCTAGATTTTCCACTGTGTGATTCCTTAAAACCTCTAATATTAGAGGTAACATGGGATATATGCAAATGACCCTTTAAGGACATCAGGTGTTATATGGCAGTTCTGAATGCCCATTACTTTTTTTCTTTTTAAGTCTGTTATGGCCAAACTCAGGCCAATAAAGCCAAACGCCACTAGCTGTGAATGTGCATGTTTCAGCCTTCTTATGGCCTCATCAGCACACAGCATAAGTGGACTGTTTGGCTAACATTTGGAAACAGGGCTGCCGTGCCCAGCTGATGTCAATAATCATTAGGGTGTCTGCAAAATATCCCAGCTAACAAACTAAAACAATGAGTAACAAGGTCACACAGACAAATCATGTTTCCAAAGATTAGCCAAACAGTCCACTTATGCTGTGCTGATGAGGCCATAAGAAGGCTGAAACATGCATGTCCACAGTTAGTGGAGTTTGGCTTTATTGGCCTGAATTTGTCCATAACAGACTTAAATAGGAAAAGTCATGGGCATTCAGAACTGCCATATAGCTGAAACACTTGATGTCCTTAAGGGGTCATTTGCATATAATCCCATGTTAGCTCTTAATAAAAGGATTTAAGGGAATTATATAGAAAATCGAGCTTGGCTAGATTTTTCTTATAGTTTTTCACCGGGATTGGTTTGTTCAAAGGACCTGTTACTTTATTGTTTTAGTTTCATAGTTGATATTTTGCATACCCTAATGGTTATGAGGCCTGGTCTGCAACACAAACTCTGTAAGCCCAAAAGATAGCCAAACAATCCGCTTTCTATGCTATGCTGGCGCTATAGCTGAAATGTGTTTGCTCACAACTAGTGGGTTTATCTTTATTTGTCTGGAATTTGTCTATATCAAACTTTAAAAGGAAAAAAAAGTCATGGATTCAGACTCGCTATATAGCTGAAACATCTAATGTCCTTAATGGTTTATTTGCATATATCTCATGTTATCTCTAATATAAGAGGTTGTGAAGCGAAAAACAACAGGATATAAAGCAGATTCCCCAACCTGCTGACTTTCCAGTCCCTGGAAGCTTTGATAAAGCTTAAAAAATCACCCTTGCAGCTTTAAAAAATAACCACTCAACTGTTTTCCTGTTCTGCTTCCTCTATCTTTCTATTACTGTTTTTGTTTCCACTTTGCAAACCAACTCTGAAAAACCTTGTAGCTAATGGCTCTTGAAATTAAGTGGATGTCACATCTGCCATCTGCTCTTGCTCTGAAGCTATCGGGATGTTTCCTCCCCCAAGGTGATGTAATCCCCGCCTGCTTTGCATGCTGTATAGAAGAGCCAGTGGTCCTCCCACATTTCAGTGATAAGTCAGACCTGCCTTTACCCAGTTTCTCCACTCATCCTAATAAAACCCATGTGGTGCAATTGAACTCTTTTCATTGGTAATGCATCCTGGTCGACTGCATTTGTTTGAGAGGACTACTGAAAAGTTTGGATTGCCCGCATCTTCATCTGCATTTTTATGCTTCATTGGTAAGATGTCTCTCCTAGTGAATTCAAAGTGTAATTCTACACACAGCCCCTGTTTGAACGTGCACTTCTAGCCCTATCATTTTGTGCCATTGATATAGTTTATGCTTCTGTTTGAGGGTGCCACATGGTTCACTAGGTGCATGCTGCCGTCAACTATCTAGATTAGCCTTTGCTTGCTGCATATATGCGTGTGAATTTTCTAGGTAAGGAGTGCTTCCAGGTAATAATTTTATATTTAAACTACTAGCATTGAGAAGCAGCACCTTTAGGTATTTCTGACTGATTTTTATTATGTTGGCGGGCTTAACTTGGCATTATCCTAAAAAGGCACTATGGTGACAAAGTTTTGTCAATATTCAGAAGCCAAGTGGTGATAAGTGCAAACCATCTCTTGAAAAAGCATAGTGGCTTGTCGGTTATGTCTACCCATGCTGTCAAAGATTGATCCCCCTTTGTTGTGACAATTCAGAAACTAAGCGCTCTCATTTGTTGAAGTAGGTCATTTTGCTGGTCCTGTCGTATAATCATTGCTGAAGGCAGGATGCTTAATTCAGGCTAGATTCATAAGCAATTCCACCTGGGACACATGTATTCAGAGAGCTCCATGTCCCTCTTCATATAGTCCAGTGAGGTATCATGGACTATGACCGTCATGCTGGTTCTTGTGTTTTAAAGCCACAAGCGCGCAGTGTGTATGTGGAATGCAAACAAGGGGCAAGTGTATGTGTGTGTGTGTGTGTGTGTGTGTGTGTGTGTGTGTGTGTGTGTGTGTGTGTGTGTGTTTGTGTACGTGTTTGTGTGTGTGTGTGAATGCGCAAGGGCGCGTGTGTGTGTGTGTGTGTGTGTGTGTGTGTATGTGTGTGTGTGTGTGTTTGTGTGTGTGTCCATGTCTGAATGCAAGCAAGGGGCAAGTGTGTGTGTGTGAATGCAAAGGCGGGCAAGGTGGCAACTGTGTGTGTGTGTGTGTGTGTGTGTGTGTGTGTGTGTGTGTGTGTGCTAATGCAAGCAAGCGTGTGTGTGTGTGTGTGTGTGTGTGTGTGTGTGTGTGTGTGTGTGTGTGTGTGTGTGTGTGAATGCGCAAGGGCCAAGTGTGTGTGTGTGTGCGTGTGTGGCTGTGTGTGTGTGTGTGTGTGTGTGTGTGTGTGTGTGTGCGTGTGTGGAAGCAAGGCGCGTGTGTGTGTGTGTGTGTGTGTGTGAATACAAGCAAAGGAGCAAGTGTGTGTGCGTGAATACAATGTGTGTGCATGAATACGCTACGGGGCAAGTGTGTGTGTGTGAATGCAAGCAAGAGGCAAGTGTGTGTGTGTGTGTGTGTGTGTGTGTGTGTGTGTGTGTGCGTGAAATGCGCGAGGGCAAGTGTGTGTGTGTGTGTGTGTGTGTGTGTGTGTGTGTGTGTGTGTGTGTGTGTGTGTGTGTGTATGTATGAATGCTTACTGCTGGGCATTAATCCCTACATCACTCCAATGGGTTGCCAACTGGCTTACTGACAGAACCCACGCTGTAAAAGTAGCCCACCCAAATCCAGCTTCTGACAAGTCAAAGTACCTCAGGGGTCAGTCCAGTGACTGTTCTTGTTTGGCATCTACTTCTCTGAAGCACAGACCAACACTATGATTCTGGCTAACAAAGTTCACAGATGACTGCAAACCGGGAGCCATTATTGAATCCCCAAATGTTGTGGATACTCTAGAAAAGGGCCTTACAGAAACAGATGCTTGTGTCAGAGCCATGGCTCAAGCCCAGTGCTAAGAAATGTATAGTTATTCCCTTTGGGAAAAAACATGTACCCATTCTGGGACATGCTACACTTAAAGAATCCCAACTCCCTCAGAGCCACATGCTCCAGGGATCTCAAACCTTGTCATCACAATAAACAAATGCTGGAGGGATAGGTTCCTGATTCAGAGACTGCCCAGACTCTGAATAGACTGCCCATACATGTCAAGCAGACCGCCTTTGGCCCTCTCTTCAAACGTGGAACATTGACAATTGGATGGGAGAAAGAAATTAACCCCAGGATCACATCACCACCCTGCTAGGCAGGGGTCCAGGGTGAAAACAGTGTGTGGAAGTAATGGCCAGGGAATTGTTATGAAGCTAGGGCTTTGTATAAGCCCTAGGGCCGAGAAGCCTAGTACCAACCTATGAACTCTATAGTTAAATTTCATGACTGCTATCAGAAGGAAGAAGCCCTTGGGTCATTTTAGCTGTTGCCAAACAAACTTTGTGTCTTGTATGATAAGGGGCAAGTGTGTAGCGATTCAGTGTGATAAGGGCAAAGTGTGTGTGCAGGTTTGTGTAATAAAGCGGCACTCTGCCAGTATCTGCTGAATTTTACAAAAACCACTTTTATCTCTAAAGCTATCCCAGCACAATCTGGTAGTTAGATGTAACTTTAAATAGACTATAATTGGTATGTTCTTCATATACTGGAATTGATAAAGTCTGTTTTGTGGGATTTACATTTAGTGTTGAATTGTCACTTAATCTCTGTAGGTACTGGTGTGTGCCTTTGCTGCTAAATTCTACCCCGGTTGTGGAATTGTGTAGTTATAAAGACAGGAAGAATTTTGATTGTTCCCAGGTGGTGTGGGTGGTTTGCTTTTAACCCCCTCAAACCGCACCTTTAGTTTTGCAGCAGCCATGTTTGGATGGATTTTGACTGGAAGTGTGGATTGCAGTTTATAGGTCTCCTTTGCAGGGATTTCATGTAAGACCCCTAAAAGTGGGAATAATGAAAGTTTAGAAATAAAAGATCCTTCATGAAAGGTCTGAGGTGGAAGATTGTGTATGTGGTTATAATTGATAAGAACTGGAAATTCCTGTGTTAACACTAATGTACAGTGGTGATAGTTTTATTGGACTGTGCTGTAGAAGCTGGAATCTGTGGGACAGGTTTACTGGCTGTGTAAAGAAATTCACCGTGTTGGATTAAAGTACTTTGATAATGTTGTAGGTGGAAAACTATTCAATGGGTGCATTTCATGTAAAATTTGAATGGAGCGGGATGTGTAAGATCTGTATAGGCATGTGTTTCTGATGTCTGCACAGCCAAAGTACATAATTACTCGTGCATTCCTCAGATGAAGGCCTGGGGTCATTCTTGGTGTTGCCAAACAAACTTGTGGTTATGTGTGTGAAAGGGTGAGTGTGTGAGTTGAGTGAGGGGGGGTGAGTTGAGTGAGTGTGGTGTGTGAGGTGAGTGTGGTGTGTGTGTGTGGGTGAGTGAGTGAGTGTGGTGTGGGTGAGGGTGAGTGTAGTGAGTGAATGAGTGCAGTGGGTGACAGTGCGGGGGGTGAACGGTGGGTGAGTGAGTGGTGAGTGTGGTGAGTGGGTGTGGGTGAGTGTGGTGGGTGGTGAGTGAGTGTAGGTGGGTGGTGAGGGTGGTGAGTGAGGGTGGGTGGTGAGTGTGGGTGGGTGAGTGGGTGAGTGTGTGTGGGTGAGTGGTTGAGTGTGGGTGAGTAGTTGAGTGTGGGTGAGTGGCTGAGTGTGGGAGGGTGAGTGTGGGTGAGTGAGTGTGGGTGGGTGAGTGTGGTGGGTAGTGGGGTGAGTTGTGTGGGTGAGTTAAATGTGGGTGAGTGGGGTGTGAGTGGTGAGTGTGGGGGGTTTAGTGTGGTGGGTGAGTGGTTGAGTGTGGGGAGTGAGTTGAATGTGGGGGGGGAGTTAAATGTGGGTGAGTGAGGGGGGGTGGGTGAGTGAGTGTGGTGGGTGGTGGTGTGTGAGTGGTGAGTGTGGTGGGTGAGGGTGAGTGTGGTGAGTGAGTGTGAGGGGGAGGGGTGAGGGGGGTGGTGAGTGAGTGTGGGTGAGTTGGGGGTTTGAGTGTGGTGGGTGAGTGTGGTGGGGGGTGAGTGAGTGTGGTGGGTGGTGAGTGAGTGTGGTGGGTGAGTGTGGTGGGTGGGGGTGTGGGGTGGGGAGTGAGTTGGTGTGGGTAGTGGGGTAAAGGAGGGGGTGAGTGGGTGAAGTGAGTGGGTGAGTGTGAGTAAGTGGGGTGAAAGGAGTGGGGGTGAGTCTCATTTTGGATGTAATTTCTAAATTTTGTATTGCAACACATTGTTTAAGAGCATAAATTTTCAATAAATATAACATTAATTTCAGTTTTAATAAACAAGTTGAAATTAAAGCCCCCATGTTGAAGAAATTGAATTTTTTTTAAATTTTCTTTAAAAAATTTTTCTGTCATAAGGGAAAAAGTTTAAGGTTTTCAACTTTTCCCAAAGGGGGAAAAAAAAAGTGGGATTTGAGTTTAAAAGGGGGATTTTTCCCCCTAACTTGATTTAAAGCAGGGGGATCCAAAAAAAATTCCCCCTGTAAGGAGGGGCTGGAAAAAAAATCATTTCGGTACCTTGGGGAGCTGTAAACCTGCAAAAGGGAAAAAACCCTTACCTTTTCATGGGAAGGATGTAAAGGGGGGGCATATTAAAAACAATTTCAGCCTTCAAAAAAAAAAAAATTTAATTTTTAAAAGCAAGAAAATAAAACACCACTGTTTTAATTGTCTTGTTTTGAAGTGTCTTAAAAAGGTAAAATTTAAAAAAAAATTTGAAGGGAAGCCCGTTAAATCAATGAAGTGACAGCAGCTTAAGGGAAAACGTGGCAGATCTGATGCAATTTTTTGGAGACAAACAATGCATTTTGGGATACTTAGAGGCAGAGTAAACAGTATGAATTATTTCAAAATGCCAGCCCCCATGTGGTCAGAGTCAGAAATTGCATATGAAAATATCTAAACAGCTCTAAATAGTCCCAGAGTGCTGTTAAAATGTAGGAAACACCAAACCATGATGAAATAAATATGTTTTTTGAGTCTGAGGGTGCATTTGTCCGTTAAGGGATCACACAGTGGAAAATCTAGTTTGGCTAGATTTTTCTTGTAGTTTAAGTAGTTGAACCTAGTCAAGCTGGAAATGTGAGATTCTGGTTCATTGAAGGAGGGGAGATGGAAAGAATAACTTGGTCAGGAACTGCAACTTAAAAAAAACCCTGCTCTTTGTAAAAAGTCTTTTTTATCTCAGTAATTTGTTGGAACTTCTGCAAGCTTTTTCAAAGAATATGTAGTACATTACAAGGAACAGCATTTGTAAAACTTATTGCAGACCAGTCAGTGGCACTTGATATGCAGGTTCTTAAACCTGGCAGTTTTTTTTCAGGTTTTCCATTTTAAGTGAATGGAAGTGTAATCTGACAACAAAGGGTAGTGCTACTTTTTATCACAATCAGGGCTGTCATACTGCATTTTGGGACAGATTTAGCTTTTCAAAGGGAAAAAAAACTGTCATCAGGATGTCTTCCCCCATGAGGGCAGCCAAGGATAAAACAAATAAAATTAGGAATGAATACTTATTTTGTAGCAACCAGCTTTGAGAGGTGAAGAAATTCTCAACTAGATAAAAAAATATATGTTTTTCATCATTTGTCCATAGTGGTCCTTTAATAGGTAGGATATACAGCTTTAATGTTGTAAAATGAGAAGGCTGTGGGTTATATTCTCACTCCTGGTGATCGGATTACATTTTGAATTGCTGACACTGCAGTATAGCATTAGGGGTTACTTGGTCACATTAGCCACTCAGTACTGTTTCATACAGAACTGCCCACTGGCTCAGTCATCCCACATTTTCCAAGTCAGTATGTGTATGTGTGTGTGTATTGCCTATACAGAGTAACAGAACAGTGGACCAAAGCTGGGCTGAAACCTGCTTGCTGCTCTACTTGTGGGATGGTGATGTCAGTACAAGTGGGCTTCCTGCAACATCTGTGGGGTGTCCTGAGCTGATATGTTCCCATACCTTTTGCACCTCTTAACTATTACAGCACTACTGTTTAGATGGGGGGGGTCAAAGGTCCACTGCTGGAACACACATTTTGTCTGTGTGTGTGTGTGTGTGTGTGTGTGTGCGTGTGTGCGTGTGCGTGTTTGTGTGTGTGTGGTGTGTTGTGTTTGGGGTGTGTGTGTGTGTGTGTGTGTGCGTGTGTGTGTGTGTGTGTTCATGCTGCTAGTGACATTTACCTATTAGCTGTGCTCACATTAACCATGCATCATTTTGCGCCTGTGTGCCTGTTGACAGACAGTGACCTATTTGGAGTATGGTGTCACTACTGTGTTTGCAGCTACTGCTACTGCTTCAATACATACATTTTCTAAAGTATGTCCATATATGTCTGATATGGAGTAGTTGTAATGGTGAAGGGTGGGAGTGTTGGGTTGCTTATCAGCATATCTCTCAAGTGTCCCTAAATATAATTAATTAATTAATTAATTAATTAAAATTTGACATGCTTTTGCTCTGACATCCTATAATCTGCAATGTGTTTTGAAAAAAGTGCTGGATTATCATCAACAGGTAATTACATTTATTATATTTCAAGACTTTTTTCTGTCAGAAAATGAGTACCAGTTCATGCAGTCTTATTTTGTAAGCTTACTAAATCAGTAGTACGGCTATTTGAAAAGCATCTGGTTTGGGACCTTTCTTCATGATTCTGTTGCTGAGACAATGAGAGATGTGCTCTCAGTGTACAATTAATACAACTAAGATGAGTGGCATAAAGCAATAGCAACATAAAGTGGGAAACACAGGGAACCATTTCATTGTTATGTAAAGCTCTGCATAAATAACATAGTTCAGGTAATGCTACAACAGAATTATTATGAAAGTAACCATGCCAGCAGCGAGAAAGCATTTCACATTGCATATTTTACTGTGCACATTTAAAAATGGTTAGGTTGCCTAAACTCTGGCTTACGATACATTTTTTTATTTAATGATTCTGAAGTGCTACTCAGAAGCCAGGGTAAAGAAAAAATATAACAGAACACTTTCAATGAAAGCCGCTTCAAAGGCTTTGTTTGGTATCTGTACTATGTATAGATGAATTACCTGAATCAAGCCATGCTGGAAATGTGAAACTCTAGCTCACTGAAGGAGGAGATGGGAGTAGTAATTTTGCTCACCCACCGATTATTATAAGTAAGCTGGTTTACATTCTATAAGTCCTCATTTTTCTAATGTAGCTACCAGCATAATAATTCTCTCTTTTCCTATACTAGACTGTTCAATGCCATTAATAGATATTACATGAATGTATTTTTATAAAGGTCTTAGGAGATTACTAGGCCTAATGGCCCTGGGGCCTTAAGCCCCTAGCCAGGTTTATACCCAAAAAAACCTCCAGTCAGCACCTGTCACCCCTGTGAATGAGGACACAGGTGGAACCACTGGGACATTTGTGGTTTCCTATTCACTCATCAGGTTGCGCTTGAAGAAGGTCAGTGCAGTGCTCTGTTTGACATATAGGGAAGTCTATTCCAGAGACAGGGCAGCCTCTGGGAGACAAACCTGTCTCTCCCGCCGGTTTTGTTATGTCACATATTAGATTCAGGCCTTTTAGCGGTAGTGTGTGAGGAGTTAGACTTATGGGGTATTAAT
>NW_025054590.1:0-8485 GCF_019279795.1 Protopterus annectens
GCTTCTGGACGGGAGAACAACTACTGGTTTATTGATATCCAATGGACAAAGCCGCCACTGGCCTTGGACTTGGACATTGGCATGCTTCTTCGACTGTATTCATACTGTATTTGCAGCTGTCATTGCTCCGTTTAGCAACGTGCAAAACGTTAGTCGCTTAACATCCGGGTACATTTCTGCACATAACTCTGCTCTTGCACAGACAGCTTACTGTTTCATGTATCACGTAATTACATCATTTGCATAGCTTACACATACAAATGGGGTATGTTGCAAATCCCAACATTGTCCGTGCAATGTTCGTGTTACACGCCCCTAAGGGTGTTTGCTGAATAGCCTGGCAGTCATCTTTCCTTGCTGTACTCTCACTCAATCCATACACGCCGGAGGCTTCATGTATCATGGCCTAGGCTTTGCTGTGTGCTATGTCTATTTGTGGTGTATGCATGGCTGTGGGTATGCCCCACTGTCATCACTGGTAAAGGTGACATCCTATAGGTACTTCATGTAGACTGCTGTGTCATTTGACATGTCAGCACATACCTGCGGCCAATACTGAACTTCCTACTGCAGCGCTTTTCATACCTTCTGAGTTATCTTGTGGTCGATAATGCTGTTTCTCAGACATGTATCTGTTTGACTCTATACTCTATCAAATCTCCTAGAGCAAAACATCTGTACAAAGCCTAACATGATGGGGGGACAAATAGGGAAGATTCTACATATTGCTCTTTAAAACATGTAGATAGTTGACAGTATTATAGGTTTTGGTATTAGTATGTGACCTTCTGAGGGATTTGGGGGTCTTAAACTCATATGTTTATCAATATTTAATGATGTCAGTTCTCAGGTATTTGGCAGACAGTGCCAGATTGTAAGAGGAACACACCAATAATATATGAGGTGGCTACATCTGGTAATATCTACAGTTGCTAGGTATGTTTCTGATACTGGAAATCAATTTTCACACCAATACACACAATACATGGCGCCTCATCACAGACCAGTTGCCATTACATTCCTATTGCAGGACACACCCACCCAGAGGGTTATATTCCCACACAGGTCAACAGGCGCTTATCCACACTAATTATTCTATCATGTACCTTAGCGTGTGGGCGTCACGTATTTGCGCTTCCATCAGTGGCAGAGCTCAATGCATTTGTGCATGGGGGACTGACACTGCACGGGTGACACTGCAGCCGATACCCCTGAGGGACACACATGTCTTTTGGAGTCTATTAACCTTCCATTACTGACTTTCACAGGGCGTTGTCATTTACATTTGTGGAAATACATGCTTTGATTTCGCTATGTTTTGTCATTTGTCCCACGTCTTTTCTTCTCACCTGTCCACCTAGTATCACTAGTTCTGTACATTTAATTAGGATGGTTACCTTCATACCTCCACCTGTACACATTATGGGTATACGCCCGGAGTGTTTGACCTATGATTCTGCTTACATTTATCATGATACCAAAGCCTTTCAGATTGCTGGCAAGGCATGACAGATCAGCGGTTAGGTAATCGCTTTTAATTGACATTTCATTTCATGATTACTAACTCCTCATGAGCCCGTATTCTGACTCACGCGAATTACTCTATCAATGTTCTGACTCTTGTCTGGGGTATATTTAATATAGTCCCTATTTGTCTTCGTGGTACTATGCCCTAGTCCAGCTGTCTTATTCCGACATTTTGGCAGGTGCTGGTTACCATCTTGGCGTGATGTCCATCCATGATAACGCTACATGACACTGATATAGGTCCTTACTGCCCCAATGGTTTACACAATATCCAGTAGATGGGTTGCACATTTTTGGAGAATAATATAGGCATGTGCTATACCCATTATAGGTATATTGATCACTCCATGGGCGTGACTTCCACAGATCTGTGCCAACCAACACTCAGCCCATTTCTGCATACCCATGATTCTATACCTGACACCCTCCAGTACCCATTGTGACATGTTTAATGTGAGCGATAATAAAGTGTGTGAGGACACTCGAAAGCACCCCCACTCTGGCGGATATCAGGTCGTATGTCATACATTTACTCACTCGTGTTATTACCCTGCACTACATTGCTACGTACAATTTGTATCATAGTTGCAGGTGTGACTTCTTGCATCAATGACGGTTCGTGACTTTGTACAGGATCAATTTTTGGGGTCCTGCAAAGGACACCTATATTCATGTTTAACGTGTAGAACTTGTAGGCCCTGGTCACACTGGTACTTTCCGGCAATGGTCAAGCATCGGTGTATTCTCCTTTCATGCATGTTGGTTCAGTTCATCCATAATAGCTATACCGTGACTTATTTATGTACATGTGTTATATGTACAGGGACATATGTTTGTTGTGTATATATCTATTAATGTATAGTGTGTGTTTAGAGATATATATATATATATATATATATATATATATATATATATATATGTACATATATACATAAGTATTCCTCATCTCATAATTTGCTTGGTTTATGTCTGTGGATATATGTGTATATATATCTCCATCATACCTCAACTGTACAGATTTCCGCCTGCACGTACAGCTGTTTGCCTCTTTATCTTTTGGTCCATTTTTCAACCTTTGTGTCTATCTGGTGCAAGTTATGGGCATATCATTAAAGACTGACGTTGGTAACAATGACAAACATTTCAGGTTACGTACTTCATACTCTTTCAGAGAATCAAGCTAGTGACACACTTGTTATGCTATCCACTTTCATGTTTGTTAGGGCAATATCTGGGATTGTCCCATTTGTACCAGTTGTTGTCATGTTTTGTCCGGTTTCTCGCATTTTACAGGTTGGTAAAGGAGCTATGTACATAGAACGGGGAAAACACCATCATTTTCTATTGCACGGATTACACACGCCAAGAGGGCGCACTTGCGGCTATCCTGTCAGGGTTGGCATATGTTTCATAGATAATTGTGCTTATGTAAACTTCATAATTTGAATTTAACAGTTACATATCTGTATTCCAGTTTACGGACTGCTGCAAACACACGCTCACCTTTTACATATTTAAATGTGTGCCAGCACGTAATCTATTCATTACACTTTCAGTTATATGTGCAGTGGTTGTGTAGTCAACCGACTGCATTCACGCTATGGTCGGATGTCGAACCATCATTCTATTGGTGTTCTCCCCCACATATGCATACCCATAGTACTTAGCTACATCAACATATGCCTCACCGCTTCACCTACAACACAGGCATCCACCCTCCTGCTGGGAAAAGGTGGCACACACGTGATTCTCTATTGCCTACTGCTGTGATTCTGGCTGCATTGTTAATCACCGAGGATATGCAGAACACCAAGGCATATAGTCCAGCCATTATGTAAAGGTCTTTGACTGTCAGGGTGTTCATGTAGTGATCTGGGTTTAGGCTTGTCCACCAAGAATGGAACTTCCCTGGCTGAGTTCAAAATGTCAGATGAAGCATATGGACAGGGACGGCCCTATTTTTAGCAAGTTTTAATCGTGTTTTTCTGTTGACATTACATATTATGGTGGGGTTGTTACAGTTATACCCACTTGTGAGGGTGTTCCATTCACATTTTTACCTGTATACAGTCATATCGATTGTTATTTTGGACATGAAGTGACTACAGGTATGTGTTGTACATTGCTACAAGTGTGAAGGGTTGTTACTGTAAATATGTATGGACCATGTACTTCCTTTAACCTCTTAGTACCAAACCCAAGCAAAACCTACATGATGGGGGGACACCAGGGACACATTTTAACGATTGCTCCTTACAAGCTTAGAACGTTGATAGAATGCTAGGTTTTGCATTGAAGATGACTTTTCTGCAGGTTGTGGAGTCTTAACCAGGATATTTCTCATTATTTATGGATGTCAATCCTCAGCTATTTACCATTAATTGGTGCAGGATTGTTGTTGAGGCACACACACCAACACTATGGGGCGAACCTGTGGCTGGCCCCAGGGTTGCCACCTTTTCAACTGCCCAAAGTGGGACATGTTCTGTGGGATGCTGATTTTCCAGGACAAATCATACCTACAGCCGTGCATAGTACAGAACTTTAACCTTTTGTACATATAGTTTATGTGTAACATTTGAATTGCTTATGCTACTTCACATAACATATATAGAAGTTTCAAGCATATAAGAGATAACTGTTTTATGCGACTATTAAAGTAAATTAGGAAATAACTTTGTCCTAAAACTCGCACATTTGCTATGTCTTGATTTTTTCTTACAGGACACAACTGGCCACAGAGGGATCTGTTACTCACAAAGTGGGACAGGTGGTAACCTCAGTCATTTAAGTAATATCCGGACAGTTGAGTGGTATGGCACGGACCTCTGTAATACACTGTTGTGTTCTGGCATAGCAGTAGCTCAGCATTAAAGACTGCAGTCGGAACATGCTGACAGACAGTTGGGTTTCAGACTTCATATTCAGACATTAATGCTAATGTGCAACCAGTGTCTCTATCAAATGTCTATGTTTCTAAGAGAGCTATCTTTTACAGATTGTCCTGTTTTGGACCTTTGTCCACTTATATTCACGGCTCTGTCCGGATATCTGCTCACAGGTTGACAGTGGTGGTCGGTCACTTCACTGCACACAGTCAGTGTCCCCTCACACATGATCAGGGTTGACCTGTTTACATTAGTGTCTTCTTCACCCTCATGCCGTTTTCCACTTTGCAAATGTGTGCATTATATTCTCCTCCTATTCGTGTCTGGACACATGCATCATGGGAAGGTATTTTATCCTGGGTGGTAGTCAAGTGTATGCCCACTTAGGGCTGGACAGTGTCATGGACCTCCACTGCACATTCTGACTTGTGTCCAGATATCTACTGGATTGACATCATGTCACATACCCATTCTACTTACTTACAGAAGTTGGTCATCCCATGAGGGAGCATCCCAAAAATTGACTAGACCAAAACAAGTTAGGATAACGTAAGATTTTTGTGGCTTCACGAAATGCAGGAGGTTTACATGCAGGGGATACATGGCTAAATCCTTGACAATGCCTAAAGGATACCACTAATACATATGCATAGGTTCATCAGTGTAGCTGTTTCAAATAAAACCAGTGGACCAAGTATGGATTTGGTGGACGTTCTGGCATGGTGGCAGTGCTTGTGTGTTGTGGAGGGTATGCTGGGTAGGCTATTATGCATCCAGGTGTTAAGTGCTTGTTGGCGGCCAGCTCCCATCAGGACCCATCTGTGGGTATGTGATGGTGCTGATTCATACATTTGTCTCGTGATATTTTACATATTCATATGTTTGTGGGATTGTGTTCTACACTAAGTGGCCTGTCTGCTTTGTAGCTGCAGCTGTTTTACATGTGGTTGTGTTTCTTTCCACTTCACCCGCTGCCCTCGTACACCTCCGGTTCACCTTTTTCTGCACACGACATAGTATTGCCTTTGAGGAATTTACCATTAAAACACCCACCCCTCACACGCCGAATTCACACCCCATAGAGCACTACTTGTTGTTGGCCCATGACATGGCCAGAGTTACACATTGACCACCCCTACATGTGCCGGGTACCTTTATGGCGGTTCTGTGTGGACTACCCTGCCATGTTTGCTTTCCACATGCTATACCTCCTACTTATTACAGGTACAGGCCCATACTAATTTCTATTACTTGGTTGGTATCCAGGTACTGGGCCCGTCGACTGTGTCACAATACATACATTCAGATTATACAGCTGCCTTCTGATTTGGCCAGCCTGTTGTACTCATTGGTGGATGGCACCTTTTCCTATGTCCAAGTTTATTCTTACACATGTCCGACTGTTGTGTGAGCTGTAATGCCTCCCCACAGTCGAATAAGGTTGTGTTTCACCTTTTCAATTGGCCACAGTGTGATAGTTACATTTGTCCCACTTTTTAGGACAATCCTCTTAGCAGTTGTGTCCTGACATGTAATTAATAGGTACCACGCAAAAATGTCCTGAGAGATTTTAGGACAAAATTATTTCTTATATTTTATGTGATAGTTGTACAAACAGTTATTCTGTATCTGAAATACCTTAACAAGAGGAGAAACAGAATAAAGTGGTCTGAAATGCTACAAGAATACACTTTCTGTAGGCAAAACAGTTAAGTGTTCTGTCCTTTGTACTGGTCAGGGTATGTGTCGGGCCTGTAAAATCTGATGTCTGTACCAAACATGTCCCACTTTGGCCATTTGAAATGGTAGCAACCCTACTGTGACATTTGCAGAACACAGCATATTTACAGGTCAATATACCCACGGTCAGTTCATCAGATAGAACTTACATAATTTTGCCTATATCTAAGCTTATTCTTGTAGCATGTTGGTATCTTATTCTGTTTGTTATGACATTTATGTAATATAATGCTCAGTGAAATATGCTTTTTAATGCAACTATTACATGATCGCCCACGGAATACCATGTCCCATATTCTTGGACATTTGTCATTTTACATGTTTAAAGTCAGGACATCTGCTCCACAGAGGGACTGTCGCCACAAAGGGACAGGTGGTAATCTTGGTCGACGGTATGATCATACTGTTCCTTTCTCAGCCTACATGTGTCTCTCGTATTGTTATGGCTGTTTATATGTTCTTCTGTTTTGTTTACATGCGACAAGGGCTTCCATCACATTTGGTATGTGAAATACAGACATACCTTTTGTATGTGACTATTACATGCCTTGTGGGATATGAGATTCAGACATACGGTCACTACATATATCTACATTTCTCCTCCTCATGTATTTTGTGGTTATGGACACATCTGCACAGCTATGTTCCCTCCTCACATTATGGATCGGCTGGTGACCCTCTCTCCGTTGGACTGGACGCACTAATACGGCGCGCTAACATATGATACGCTTTCACTTCCACATGGTATAGCTATCAACACTACGTTGGACTACTGCACACGGTTTTCATGTGTCATTTGTCTGGCAGTGGGGATACCAGCACATATTGTGGAGCCTTTAGCTTGAACGCTAATAGAGCTCATATTATCGAGGTAATAAAATATCAGCAGGTTTCTGTTTAGTCTGAAATAGAAGGCCAGAGTACTTTCCCGATACGGTCAGCAGTCCTTTTCGTCATAACGCGAATTTACATACTTTAAATATATTTAAATAAAATAGAGAGTCAAGAAATAGTTTAAAACCTTTTATATTGAAGTTATACTTGGACAATTATGGCTAATGCTAATTAACTATTTAAAAATAAGTAAAATGCAGGTCCACATACAAACTAATATCCACTGAAGCACTGCTTTTTCTATATATTCAAAAAGTATAACATAATTTCAATTGTGTGCATGTAATCCAGCTTAAGTATAACTTTAATATAAGGTTTAAACTGTTTCTTGATATACAATTTTTTATTTAAATATGTCTTTGCAAAAATTGTATAGGTTTAAACGTTTTATAGTGTCTGTTCTTTTTTAATCTAATTAATTTTGTAAAGAAAGAAGGTTTATATCAGTTAAGTTGTGTCAGGAAGTTATACAATGTCACTCCTGGTTTAGTAGGATTTAAACAGAGTACCTTTTGAGTGTTCTTTTATATTGCCTGATGAAGCTATAGTGTTCTGTGGCGAAAAACGCCTTTTGTGATATTTTAATAAAAGCGTCTAGGACTCTAAGGAACCAGTGGTGTACGGACAAGGACTCGGTGGTGTTGTGCAGTCTACATTTTACAGTTTTAGAAAACAGCAAATAACCCATAAGTCAAAGAAAAGTTTGCTGCAGCCACAAGTGACATATCACTCCTCTACTGTCTTGTTGAAGCTTGTTGCATCAGGAAAGTAATTTCTAATGTCAGCTCAGTGGGACAAAGAGGGCTAAAGACTTGAATGTGACTCATCCCAGAATGTCGCGTTAATTGTACAGATTTGTTGCAGCTTCTTTCAACATAGATATTGAGTTATTACCAGAAGCTGGTGAGGAAGGTGGGAGGAGTGCCAATGCAGTTTGTAAGTTCAGAAGGAGTAGGATGGCAGCTTGACTTTGCTGTAAATAATACCAGTCCCAGGAAGTTCAACTTAAAATGGCTCAACTTGCTGCAGAGAAAGGTTTTATAACAGAAAACTTGATGACTACTGCCTTATGAGGATAGCCTCTCTCACCAGTTCCTGCCACTGAAATGAGAATACTCCTCTCAGGTCTTGACAGGCCAGATAGTCTGTAGGGAAATGGGGAGAAAAGGATATGAAAACACAAACGTTCCTTTAGTTTAGGATGCACCTAATGAGTGGTTATGTAAGGCTGATAGTTTGTGATTCTATGTAGAAGCAAACGGAGCCACACTGAGCATAGAGGAAAGTGACTCTAAAGACTGGCAAAGGGAAATAAAACACCCCTCTCTTAACATTTGCATTATGCATTACCCTGTCTCTCTCCCCCACTTTAAAGGGGGAAAAAGGAAATTTTCCAATTGGTTTTTTTTTTTTCCCGCCCCCAAAAACAGCCTTTC
>NW_025054591.1:0-10004 GCF_019279795.1 Protopterus annectens
CAAAAGGAGGCAGTGTGAGTTTTTCCCAAGACACATTACAATTGAGGTCCCATGCAGGTATTGGTGCTCTTCTCTTGAGGTCTTATGTTTTTGGCCCCTCTGTACTGCCTTTAATAAAGGATGAGAAAATATAGTGGCTCCATATTGCAATGGGCTGAAATGGGTGAGGCATGAATCTTAATCCAGAGTAGAAAAAGGATAGGCCTTTGTCCAGCATCTCAGTTAAGTATTGTAAAATCTGAGGAATATTTGGGTACAAACATGTCAATTCCTTTGTTCCTTGGTTCCAAGCACAGAATCTCTTCCATTTTTTCTGCATAATATTTTCTGGTACTGGGCCTCCTGGCCTGTAAAAATAACATCCATTACAGCTTTTGGAGAGAGGGAGGCTCCTGAATGGCTACATTATCCGGCCATCGTACTTTCCCCAGATTAAGAGATCCTGGAGTTGGCTGTGCAAGGACCTGGATTGTTTTGTTGGATCAGTAAAGTGAGAAGTCTGAGGCAATGTCCAGGCCTGGACCTTGAGACAAGTTCTTTAGGATTGTATACCAGTGCTGGCGCGGTCAGTCTGGGAGCAATCAGTATCATTTTTGGCTTCTCTTGTCTGACCTTTAGGAGTACCTTTGGGGGAGGAGAGGCAGTGGGAGGAAAGGAATATACTGTTAGGTTTTTCCAGCCGAAGCTGATAGGGCATCCACTTTCCATGCTTGCTTGTGATAAGTCCTTGGTGCAGAATCTCAGAAGTTGTCAGTTGTCAGGGAGGCAAACAGATCTAGGTCTGGGCATCCCCGCTTCCTCATGTTATCATGCTAAAGACTTCAGGATCCAGTTTCACACCATGCTTAGGGATCCATGAGGTTTCTCTCGCTTGGAGTCTCGGCCGTCTGCCAGAGTATTTATTTTTCCCTGGCAGGAATTGTGCTCTTGCAGGTGAACTTGATAAGTCAATGCTGTGTCCCACAAAGTCATGTGGCTTGTCTGGCAGAGGAGGTGGGAATGTGTGCCTCCCTGCTTGTTTATGTATTACCACATGACTGAAGTATTGTCCGCTCTTTATAGAAACCGCAGCGTTGTCCTGGATGAAGTAGATCCTTGAAAGCTGTCAGGCACTTCTGAACTAGCTAAAAATGTCACTTTTTGATTGATATGTGAAGATGCATCTACGAAACTTGGCGGGCCATGTGCCCTGAATACATTTTCCTGCCAGCGTGGGCCCGAAGGCATAATCCTGATGCATCCGTTGTTACCGTGTCTGCCTGGCTGTGGGTAAAGTAGAATGGTTGCCCTTGTTGTGGGTGACAGGCCTGTGCCCACCATCGAGAACTCCTGTTGCAGGCAGGGAATGAGTGGGTAATTAATGTCTCCAGGCTGTGGCAGGCAATGCTGTTGAGTCCAAACACTTTTAGATACCACTGTAGTTTCCTCATATATGCAGGTCTAAGTATATGTGGAAATAGCAAACCGATGAGATGCCCATGAAGCTTCCAAAGCCTGCAGAATTTTTCTTGCAGATACTTCTGGGTCTTTGTTGCCAACATTTTGAAGTAAGAAGCAAGTTGCCCTTTGTTTGTCTGGTGTGAGATAAGTTTCACTCTGGGAAGTTGTATTTAAACATACGCACCCAGGGGAATATTATCTCTTGAGGAGGGCAATACTAGTTTTGATTTCTTTTCGCTATAATGTGTACCCCTAGGCAAATTAGTACATCTTTTACAAACACCAGATGCTTTAGTGGAATGTTCTTTGCTCTTTGCTTGAACAAGTGGCAGTCAAGTGAAGGATATATTTGAATTCCTTTCAGCACATGTAAAATGCAAATTACTGGTGCCAGGCATTTTGTGAAGAGGCGCCTGGGTGCAGTAGATAAGCCAAAGGGCAGTGCAAGAGACCTTGGTAATGGCGCACATTGGCCAGCTATGAGATCTGAGGTATCTTCTGCAAGACTGTCTGATTGGGACATGCAGGTATGTCTCTTTTAGGTCCAAAGTTTCACGAGCCAAGCCTTCTTGCCCAGCATGGGCAGTAGCTGCTGCAGAGTCAACATTTTGAATTTTGGAACGCCCAGAAATGTAAGCTTTGCAGAATAGGCCAGGTCCAGTAATATTGGTCTCCAGGCTTTGTCCTTTCTGGGCACCAAGAAAAGTCTTGAGTAAAATCCTTGTCCCTGCTCTTGTTGTGGTACTTGCTGAATGGCCCTTCATGTCCACTGAGTGGATGAAACTGCTTTTTTGCCTCTGCCCATTGATTGTGTGGCAGGTCTACTTATACCTTTTGCCCTTGGCAGAGGTGTGTGAAAGTGGAGAAGCTGTAGCCCTGAGACACTATGTTCAAGACCCATTTGTCCTGGGTGATCGCGTGCCACTTTTCGTGAAAAAAGTGCTAGTTTTCCCCTAAAGGGAATATACAAGCAAAAGAATAAGTGCTTGGTTCCTGGGCAGAGAAAGTCATTGGGACTGTTTCCTGTAAGGCTGTGATTTGTCTCTCTCCGCTTTTTTGGAGGTACAGAAGAACCCCTTCTACTGTTTTAGACCTGTATGAGCCTTGAGGCCAGGATCTTATGCCTCTGGAAGGCATCTGTATCTCGCCTCTTTGTGGTCTGGTCTGACAGTGGAAAGGACCAATTGTTTGTAGGCCAGTTCCTGCTAAATCTGGGTGGCTGCACCTGTAAGAAATCCCCTTAACTGCCCGCATAGATTTTGCTTTGTCCTCCGCCATTTTCTACGCCCAATACACTCTTCTGCTTTAACACCAAAGTATCATGCTGTAATGGAGCATCTAATAATTTGCTTTGAATACGAGACTGTATCAGGCAGATTCTGTTCCTTTAACCAAGCATGTCGCTTCAATGACCAGAACTCCATAACAAGCGGCCCTGCAAGAGGCCTCCAGAGAATCAAAACCACATTGCAAAGTATGCTTTCCCACTTGTTCAGTTGCATGCAATAAATCCTGCATTTCTTTGTTTTTGCACATTCAGTACATTTAACATTTTCTGTTTGGCAGCGAAGTGACAATAAGTGTTGCTGATATTTAAGCATATAGAAATTGACAATTTATAGCCCCTCACAGCCAAGGGTAGCAGAGGTGTAAACCTTTTCCCATCTGTCCAGTGCCCTTGAATCCCTATCCAGAGGGATAGGGCGAGTTTTACTGAGGAAGCCTTGACCTCTTTGGGACCCACTTAGAAATAGCTTCTGGGTCAGCAGCAGTGAGTTTATAAAGAAATTTATGTGAATCTGGAACCCCTGCTTAGTACCTGTCTGGCTTAACAGATGCAGGGGAGTAAAGTCAGGGGTCAGGCTGGACTCTGGAAAATACATCATCTGCACAATGTTTAAAATAGGAGGGGATAGCAAGAAGGCCTGTGCTTGAGGTGGTAGTAAAGAAAAATCTCTAAGCCTTTTCTTAGGATTCTGAAGTAGTCTTGCTCTCCCAGTGGAAGTGGCACCCTCATGGTATGCAGGGTTTCCCCAAAATAAAAAATCCTCAGGAGGGGAGGCTGAAGGGATAGATTCTTCATCATCGGAATCCTCTCATAGGGGAGGAGAGAGAGGGTATTCTGGTCCAGAAAGAAAGTAGAAGCGTTTCAGAGGAAATGGTGAAACCTGATCTGGAAGATTCATATACTGTCTGCACCTGCTTCCAGGCCTCTTTCTCAGGAGGGATGGGAACCTGATCCACAGGTAATTGTAAGTCTTGCTCCGCCATTTTGGAGTATCTGTTTTTAGGCATGGAGGCCTGTCCATGGGCTTTCTGCACTTTGTTTCTTTGTCTTTAGTAGTGCTTTAGTCTTTTGCCTTGGAGCTGCAGTCGGTTTTATATACCAACTGTTTAGGGGCCTGAAAACACCCTCAGAAGCCGATGCCTGCCTCAGCGGCTCGGACCCATCTGAGGATATTTTCCAAGCGTCCAATACCTTGAGTTTCCAGAGGCCTCAGTCTGCTCCACATGGGAGTCAGAAGCTGCCCGCTCTTGGCTCTGCGAGTAGCGAGCTGGGCGCCAGGAGACTCTTGGCGCCGAAGCTCACTGAAGTGCCGGGCGACTGGCTTGAAAGAAGCCTCATCATTTACCGTTTTGGACCTCGAGGATGCCTGTCCTTTTCCTTGCATTTCTTCGTAATTCGCATTGAGTATCGGATGGCTATCCTACCTGACATTATGTGCACAAATCTTCGCCGGCAAAGTGTAATGAAAATGCAAACCGCATCGTACGCCCGGCGCTTAGCATATTGCGTTGGTTAAATCTAGCACAAAAATCTGCAATTAGGCTCACCGCCGTGATCAGGGCCTAGGCAAGTGAATACAATAAGAATGGAAGTCCTTATGAAGGTATTTGCTTCCCACAAGAAATATATACTATTAACTTTTTCTGACATCAATCTGGAGCAAGAAAACGCTTTCCCCAACAGGGTAATTTAGCTTTAAATGAAGACTTGGATCCTGAAATTCGTAACGAAAACCCTCAGGAGTTAAGAGCCGGCCTAATCGGCACTTGCTTAACTGCTTCTGCTTCTGGCACAATCGCGTGCGACAAGAAAAGACTAAAGAAAATGGCATCGGCTGCATCTTTTTATATACCCCTGGTGCACTGACGCCAGGGAAGAGGCAACAGCAACTGGACAACTGGACCAAGACTTTGGAATTCAGGCCGACTGCGGGTAGCCTGCCAGCAGGATAACCCAAGAGTAATGACTGCAACAGTGAAACATGATGAACATCAATCTCCACTCTGGACAGAAAGCACAGATGTACCAAGCTCCTGGGTGTCTAGGTCCATGACTAGCCCTCCTGCAGCAATGCCAGAATGAAAGTTGGGGGGATGCAAGAAGATAGTGTCTGACCTGACATGAGCAAGTACCACGGGTGCTGGGCTGGTATCAAGATGGACAGACAGGAGCATCAAAAAACAATAATTAAATAAATAAATGAAGCATCAGTTATTAAGGAAAAGTACAGTTTTGTACCTACCATAAATGTAGATGTTCGAGGATCCCATTGCTGCAGTCCTTACTATTGGGTATAGTCGCAAGATCCAGTCGTGAATACCGCCAGAGTAGCAGGCTGACTGCCGGGTCAGAAGCGCATGGAGACTGACGTCAGTACGTCAGGAGTACTAATGCGCATGACCCGACGTCATATCCTCAAGGCCCTTTTCTTGCCCCAGATGTCAGAAGACCCTAAAAGACAAGGCCCAAAATACCTGCACCAAAAAATATGTACAATATATACAAGAATATATACACAAAAAATATAAGCATGTATAACCTCACCTACACAACCACCCCTAAACACAGAGGGGAAGGAGGGAGGAGTAAGTGGACATGCAGCATTTGGGATCCTCTAAACATCTACATTTTATGGTGTAGGTACAAAACTTGTACTATGTTCTTAAGCTCCCCATTGCTGCAGTCCATACTATTAGGCAGAACTCCAAAGCAGCAGGTAAGGGAGGCTGCTGGCAAATCATAAAGAAGCAGGAGCTGACAACATGCCTTGCAAAACAGCTGTGTAAAAACCAGCCCTAGACTTAGAGAGCATAGGAAGGTGATAATGCTTAGAGAAAGTATGCACTGAACTCCAAGTAGCTGCTTCCAAAATATCCTTAGTTGCCACCCCCTTAGAAATGCTGTTGAAGTGGCAGTAGCCCTAGTGGAATGAGGCCTAATCCCAGCTGGAATCTCCTTGCCATGATGGGAATAAACAAAATGCAATGCAAAAAGCCAATCCACCTAGAAATAGTTTGTTTTGACACAGGCTTGCCCTGTGAATTCAAAAGCAAAAAGAAACAAACAACTGCTGAGACTGCCTAAAATCCTTAGTCCTGCTTTTTAAATAATAACGCAATTGCCTGTGTACATCTAAAAGTGTGCAAAAATCTTTCCCTTTATTTTTGGGGGTCTGCATAAAAAGTAGGTGGGCAAGTGGCAAATGAATAGTTTGGTTTAAAAGCCACACTAGAAACCACCTTAGGCATAAAGGAAAGGATTAGTAATGTAATGATACCCTATCCTTATGGAAAATCCAAAAATGGCTCTTACTGCCATAAGGGCCTGCAACTCAGACACCCTTCTTGCAGAAGTAATAGCCAACAGAAAGCAGTCTTCCATGACAAGTATTTCAATTCAGCAGTAGCCACTTGAGAGGGCTCAAAAGGTTATGTAAGAGTAAGCTTTTCCAACACAAAATTGAGATCCCAAGCAGGAGTAGGAGCTCTACGTGGGGTCGATATATTCTTTGCCCCTCTAAGAAACTGTTGAACAAAGGATCGCAGCGAAAACAATGGTGGGTTGCACAATCATAGTGAGCTGAAATTGCTGCAGCATGAATCTTAATGGAAGAGAAGGACAAACCTTTGTCCAACCAACTCAGTAAAAGGTATTGAAGAGCCACACTCAAATTAGGCTCAGAAACCTGCAAATTCTTTTGCTGTACTCCAAAAAATAAAAATCTTCTTCCATTTTTCTTCAAGGCGCATACACTTTCCTTGTACTAGGTCTTCTAGCTTCCATATAATCACACATTTAAAACTTCTGTTTGTTGAGACCTAGCTGTGTTTCAACAACACACAGAATATGCCAGGAAACTGTTAGATGAAGAGAGTGAAGCTTGACATTGAGCAGATGACCATCCTTCTGAGATAACAGATGAGGAATCAGAGGTAAAGGCCATGGAGGCTTCCTTACCAGACTGGCACGTAGTGAGTGGTACCAGTGTTGCCCGAGGCCAATCTGGAGCTATCATAATCATCCTTGGCCTGTCTTAGTCTGATTCCTTTAATAGTACCTTTGGAAGAGAGAGTATAGAGGAGGAGAAAGCGCATACACATATTGGCCAGCGTTTTTCCAACTGAAAGACAGAGCATCCACTTTCCAAGCTGTGTGTATAGAAACCCTTTGTGCAATACTGTCACAGGCAGCTGGTGGTTTTAGTGGAGAATGCGAACAGTGATCTATGTCATAAGGTTCCCCATGAGAGCACTGTCAATTTTTGAAATACATGAAGATCCAGTTTCCACCGTAGGTAGGAATCCATGATTTATCATCTGCTTAACACATCTGCTAAGGAGTTCACTGTAAATTCTCGGCAGAAACCTTGCCTTGAAGAGTTAGTTGCAAAGCTTAAAGCATGATCTCCCCATAAAATCATTAAGCTTGCCTGCGCCAGAGGATAAGTGAATGTGTTCCCCTTGCTTGTTGATGTACCATTACTGAGCATTGCAGTTGTGTTGTCTGTTAGAATCCAACACCTGCCCTGGAAGAAGTAACTCCTTGAAAGTTTTCATTAATGCAAACTGGACCAAGCTAACATCTCCTTCATGTTGATATGTAGATGCTGTAGTCTGGCAGGCCACTTGTCTTGTATCCACTTTCCATTTAGATGATTCCCAAAGCAACGTCCAGGCATCTAATCAAGATTAAAACCTCGGGATTCAGCCTCTGGCCGAGTCACAGAGAGTCCCTTTGTTTAGGTGACATTCCTGGAAAGCCCACCACAAAAAAGAATTCTTTTTAGAAGGCAAAAGGTATTATTTGAATGACAGTGTCCAAAATCCTGGCAGATGCTGTGTCCATACATTTTTGAGAGAGATACCATTGTGGCTTTCCTCATATGCAGTTTCTAGGCATTGGGAAGCACCAGAATACAAGATGCCATGAACCCCTAATGCTTAGGTATGACTGTCACTTGCAGTAGTCAGCGCGGACTGACCATAGAGATAGTTGATGGTAAGTGATAGATTTCTTTTGTTTGCCATCGGGGTTAAAAAGGCCATCTGCTGGCTGCTGTATTCAGTCTCACACCCAGAAAGCGCCATGTCTTGAGAGTGGTACTAGACTGGACTTTATTTCTCTCACACAGAGAATACCCTAGCCATGTAGCACTGCCATGAAACATGTTCCAAGATGCTGTAGAAGGTCTTCAACACTGCTTGAGCAGGCAGAATCAGGCAGTCGAGTCAAGTAAGGATAGATTTGAATTCCTTGAAGCCTGAAGTAAGCTATCACTGGAGCCAGAACCTTTGTGAATACTCTGGGCGCAGTAGAGATAAGCCAAAGGGCAAATGCAGAGAGAACTGATAATGAGAATTTCCAGCTTTCGAGAACCGGGCCAGATACTTCCTGCAACTTAGCCTTATAGCAGGCACATGAAGCGTAAGCTTCCTTGAGATCTAAGGTTACCATCCAGTGGTCTTTGCCCAGCAGAGGTAAAAGCTGTTGTAGCGGCCAAGCATCTTGAACTTGGGAATGTCCAGAAAAGTGTTGAGGAGAGATAAATCCAAAATTGAATTACTCCACGCTGTTCCCCTTCTTTGGTACTGCTAGGAACGAAGCGAGAATAAAATCCTAGGCCCCTTTCTGATACAGGGACTGGCTGACAATGGCCCCTATCTGGAGTAACTGAGAAACTTGCTTGTGAGCCTCTTTTCTTTGTGTGGAGGGAGGAACGTCTGGCATGCCTTTGAAAGGGCATTGTATGGAAATAAAATCTGTAACGTGGTGAATGATATATCCAACACCCATTTGTCTTGAGTAATTAAATCCCAATTTTCTTTGAAAAGAGACAGTCTTCCTCTCCAGCTAGCCGCCAGGCGAGGGTAATCTACTGGCAGCTGAAAAGACAGGTCATATGGGTCTGTTTACTGCGAAGGACTGACCCCTGCTGCCCCTCACCAGAAGTCTGGAGCAGGTGAACTCCCTGTTCTAGGCCTAAAGAACACCTTGAGCCCCAAGTTCCCTACTAATGCGTCTAGACCTACCCTAGACTGGGAATCATAAGCTTGAGGATATGTCCGTAATCCCTTATAGCAGGCAATACCTCTACTAAACTTTACGGTGGTATTGCACCTGCAAAAAATCTTTAACAGTTTGCATAGACTTAGCTTTGTCCTCCATTTTCTTTAAAACTGCTTCCACATGCGATCCAAACAAATACACATCAGACTGTAAAGGCATCCAAAATCCTTGTCTTAACATGTTTGAAGCTAAATTCTGATCCTTCAACCAGGCATGCCTCTGCGAAGCGGCTGAACAGAACTAGTAGCAGCCACCCTCGAGGAGGCCTGTACAGCATCAAAACCATTGTAAAGAATGCTTACCCAATTTGTTCAGACACATTGAACCAAATCCAAACTCTTTACACTCAATACCACACAAAGCATCACCTTAGATTTCAATTGTGAAAGGAGATAATTTGATATTTTAGCATGTGAAACTGACAATTCAATGCTCTCATGGCTAGAGTGGAAGAAGTATACACTTTCTTCCCCACCTATCCAAAGCCCCTTGCCTTTATCATCAGTGGAACAGGATTTTAATCACAGAAGCTTTTAACACCTTTTAGGCCCTGAGAATATTTCTGGGTCCTAGGACTTAAACAAATACTTATGAGTCAAGGCACCATAATTTATCAGGCTTAACAGGAGCAGGAGGCAAAGAGTCAGGGTTCAGGGAAGCCCCTGCAAAACATCTTCCACCACTCAACACAGGAGGAATAGCTAAGGGCCTATGCTGGGGTAAAACAAGAATTCCCTAAGCCTTTTCCTGAATCAGGTAATCCTGGCCTTCCCATTTAAAGTGTTCCCCATGGAATGGGTAGTTCTGTTTTGCGAAATCCTCAGAGGAGAGGTTGCAGAGGCGGAACCCACCCACGAATCAGAATGGGGTGATTACCCTGCAAGTCTTCCAGAAGACCTGAAGCCCCAACACTGTTCAAACTATCAACCTCGGTGTTCCACCCCAGGCCTCTATCAAGCGCATAGAACCTCTTAATCATAGTAATCAAATCTTTCGCCATTTAAGCATATGTTTCTAGGCAACCCAAATACAGTATAGCCCCCCACTCGCCGAAGCTGAAGTAGGCCTACCTTTCAAAAGTAAAGCCTGCAAACAAGGAGATACTCTAACTACCTTTGGAAGAGAGGGAAGAACAGTCACCTGAGAGAAGCCCTCAGCCTGGCCTACCTCCTGAGAAGGCACATCCTGTAAACCCGGTAAAAGTCTTCCC
>NW_025054592.1:0-8457 GCF_019279795.1 Protopterus annectens
GCCGTGCCCCACTGCAATAGAACATGGGGGGGTACAGGTTCCTACCCACAGATAAGACATACCCTGCAATAAACCACACAGTGAAAGCAAGACTCCCCATGAGTACATGTCAAAAACCCCCCTGAATGTTAGTCAGATGGGTTTTGCCATATGAGTCACCCTGTGTAACTGTTTGACAGCAGCAGGTACCATCACCCCAATTTTCACAAGGGTTTAGGGAAAAGAACAGTATGCTGCTGTAGTCCCAGGGAAAAGCATATTGAAAGTATTGTAGAATGTTTTTTGGGTTTGTATTGTATTGGTATGTAGAGGTGCCTCCTTCATGGAGTGGAACCACTGCCGGGGGTGTACAGGTACATATCCTGTAGTCAGGCTAGTGTTACATAGCACTTCTATATGTGTGTTTAGCTCCTCAATTATGTAGCATGAAACCCGGGATACCATCAGGTCCCATTCATGTTGTGTTTCTGTTTTCCTGAGGGCCCTCTCACCTGGACATCTGTGATGACAGGGAGGTTACAGTCAGCTGGGATAACTATGTCTTATTTTGGGGAGAGGGGGGGAAACCTGCACTGAACCTGTCTGCCACAATGTTGCCAATATCTGGGGGTTCAGTGAATTTTTTGTTTTTTTACTAACTAGGCATAGTGGGGGTTTTTACCGGGGAACCGGGGCCTTGTGGTTATCTGATGCCCCTTTTTTTCCCCCCAAAGTTGCCCATGGATGTTTGTATGGGAAAATCCCCTTTAGTGCTGCTCAGACATGCCTTCCTTTATGGAATTATGCTCTGTCTTGCAGTAGCTTCCATCTTTGAAATACAATCTGTCTATGGCTGGGGTCCACCAGACAGGATGCTGTCCTTTGTGGAGAGTGTCTTGGTCTTTATGGGACATTCCATGCATTTTTGGAGAGCCCGGAAATCATTTGTAAGGGGTCAGCATTGGTTTTGTCTTCCACTGGCCCAGTGGGCTAAAGGATATATGTCATTTTAAAAAGTGTAAATTTATTTAAATTTATTCACTATTTTTTGTGCTGGTGGTGGAGGTGGGATTTTAACAGGGCAATTAGTTTGTGGTCAGCTCACAGTAGTTGATGATGTAGCCCATACAGTACCTAGATACAAACCCCAGAGTGAGGAGGTGCTCTGGACCTGAATCAGTGTTCTGACTGGGGGTTTGGTAGTATTATGGAGTGTGCCAGGTACTGTTGCACAGTTGCGGGGCACTGATACCTGGCCATTTACATGTGTATCCACAATAGACAGACAGATGCTATATATGTGAGATATGTATATAAACCAATGTGTAGTATTGTGCCAAATTTGCTGACATAAAATTGCTGATATCATGTTTTCTAAAGGCTACCAAAAGAGCGGGGAAGGAGATACACCAGAGCCTGCGGGATTATGCAATACTCTTTCCCACCAGCCAGAATCAGCAGGAGAGGGCTGCACTGTGGCAAGACCTGGTCCATTGACAAAGGGACCAAAAAGGGCATATGGATAAAATCACTGCAGTGATTTAATCAGAATGTCCGGGGCGGATATCCACAGGCAACAGGTCCCCCAGGTGGTGGGGTACATCCCCACCACCAGTCTGGAGGGGCTACTCGGTGTGTGTCCCCCAAAAACAACAGCAGCAGGCATTTTGATGGAGGCTGGAGCCCCAGCAGCAAGACTATGACGTGCAGGTAAAATGCCATATGTATAGTTGACTGTTGTGTACACTGGTAGTTAATGCATTTTGAGGGTGTCCTTTGGGTTTTTAGCTGTCATCATAGTATTTAATGTGCAAGTGTGATATCCTCAATATCAGCAGCTGACCTGTGAAAGGCGACTGTTGTACTACTGACCTGTATCATACCTCAAAGGCACAGTTTTGCCCACGAACCTCACCCGCAGGTCCCTTGGGAACAGCAATGCAGCCTATCCATGCTGGTGAGTGTGTATTAACAATACCTTTAATAGTCTTGATAAAAATAATTAGGCTCACTGAGTAGTGCCTGTGATGCATGCAGGGTGTCTGTGTCTGGGGTTGATATCCACATGTATTAGGGGAATTGTGAATTTTCCACATTTTGCATTTTCATGTGTGTGTGCATTTTACCTGTGCATGTTGCATCACTGGTAAAATTTGTAGACATTGTAAACTGTGTTTCCTGTTTCCTCCCCAGGTTCTGGTGCTGCTCTGGTGTCATGCAGCAGGAACCTGAATCAGGTTTTTGATAATGATGACATCTGTGTAATGGGGAAAGGGTTGGCCCCATTGGTCAGATTGACAGTACACAGCTGTCAACCCCATCAATCCAGTTATCCTGCCAATACACCCTTTGTCACCAATGTCCCTAGGTGATGGACAATACAGTGGGCATTGACCGGGGTAATGTGGCCACATGTGTCCCCAAAAGCAGCCATGGGCATGGCCCTGAGATGGTACCACACAGACAGATGTCGGGGGTTCCCGTGGAGCATCCGGGGGCATACTGCCCTGTCAGCTCCCCACAGAGGTCTTACAACCTCAGCTATTTTTGGGGTGTGATGCAGGCACAGGGAAGGTACACCAGACAGGGTCTGAGGAGCTGACAGCATGTCGCACAGCCATGACTGACAGTATGGGGACTTTGGGGTGCCATCCGTAATTTCACCGATGCATAGACAGACGGGGGGACATATTAGGTTCCACAACTACATGTCCATGAGCCGGGGCGATGGGGGGGTTGAGGCATCGGGCACCAGCAACAGCAGCAGCTGGCAGTCATCATACAACGGGGCCCCCCCCAATAGTGCCAGCAGCAGCCCCAGCAATGCTGGGTCTGTGCTGTAAAGACCCCCAGGAGACCAGTGGTGACTCGGGCCCCAAAAGGGATCTGTGTCCAGTCAAGCACCTTTTTTGATGACAGTACCCAGTCTGGGTTGGTATAACGGTCCAGCACCGCAAGGCACAGGTACCTTTCCATCGCCAGAGACACTGATCTGTATGACCTGCCAGGTACAGTCTGTGGCTGTCGACAAACACCAGTATATGGCACCCATGAGGTGGAACTGTGTCATCCATACACACATGCAATTGACAACACCTAGGGCTGCTGCATACAGCACACACTGCATCAACATTGCCCCACCTTGTACTGCTGTCCCTCACCAACACACTAAAATACATGTCATTGGTGGTATGGTGGCTGACTCAGGCATACCAAGTTCACACCCTGTGCATATGATGAAACTGTGCCACCTCCTGCAATCTGTAACTTTAGTGCAGGTACAGGTAACATGTTGCTGAATGTAGTAATAGTATCATGTTGTTAACAGTACTGTGCTGATATAATTGTGGGTATATCACAGCATGCCTGATGCAGTAGGGGTATGATTGTCATGTACTGTTGTCTACACCATGGTAAGTACCATAGTGTATCATCTGCACATGTTGGCATACTGGTGGTAAGGATGTCAACAGAAGGCTACATACATAGGTAGCACAGGGATAAGGTAATGAAAGTATTAATACGCAATGATGGACATGTAAACTGCAAGTGGCATGTTGCCCACACTGGACTCTGCAATGCAGATGTTTGAGGATGTTGATATGTGTGCAGTACTACACGACTGGTACAGGACACATAGGAGCACCCTAGCACTGCAAGCTCACATCTCATACCATGCTAGACAGCCCCAACACACAAAACTAACTGTCACAGGGGGGAGAGTCCCCATACATGTCAGGGATACTGTGGTGGCAGGCCAGGTAGCATACATCCTACTAAGTATGGAACCACTGAGTGAAGACTCAGTGCCTGTAATTTGACATGTGTATTACTGCAGGTATGAGCACATGGGTTTCCATCCAGTTATTGTACATCCTGACGGTACATGGTCTGTATACTTGTGTGCACTGAGACTGGACCCTAGCCATCTGACCTGTGTATTTCCATGTACATGTGCATAGTGCCTGCATATTTGCAGTGTTACCTACTGGAAGTGGTACAGCTTGTTTGTTGTACAATGGACTACATGCAGCCCTGCTTACTGTAGCTTTATTTGCATGCATGTTTGCTTGCAGATACCCTGGAATACTGATCCCACCTGCAATGCGGGTTACAGAGCTTATGTGGACTCCTAGTGACATCTGCATAGCTTACTATATGTATGTCCATGTCTCACTTGACAGAAAGTCACTGTTTGTCCTGTTCACATGTACGTTGACTGTGACAGATTGCATATGAGTTACCTGGCATTTGTCCATGTGGGTAGTCATATATGCAACTGCTAACTAATCACAGGCACACACCTCACATACTCACCTCTGTTGAACCACCTGCTTCGCTAGGGGGCTTGCACCTGTCACCCCTGGGCTTTGGATATTGGCAAAGGCTCTTGCTACCCCATAGTGCCTTTGTTAGGCAAGGCTCTAAAGACAAACCCACCTCCATAGGTATCACAAGGGATAAGAAACTAAGAGTAATGCTACTCAACGCCAGAAGTCTAAACCTCAAGATGCATGTGCTTGAAACTCTCCTTAGCATGGAGAACATCGATATCTGTGCAGTAACAGATACCTGGTTCAGGGCTACCGAGAGCACCCCAGCACTACCAGGTTATACCTCATACCATGCTTTTCAGCCCCAAAACTTGGACCGAACCACAAAAGGAGGAGGAGTATCGATATTCATCAAAGATACCCACACCTCCAGGTTGGTGGCAAAGCACCAAGCATCACAGACTATCCATGTGCAACTAACAGTGGGTAAAACTGCCTTCCAGGTTATAGCCTGCTACAGACCGCCCTCCCAAACCCAAGAACCGCACACGGCCTTCCTGAGAACAGTGGGAAATATGAAGGTCTCTCCAAACACCATTATATTGGGCGACTCCAACTACACAAACATAGACTGGGAGCATGACTCTAGCTCCAACACCCTAGCCCAAAGATTCCTAGCATTTATGAACTCAAATGTTATGGAGCAACTTGTTACCACTCCCACAAGAGGGGAAAACATACTGGACCTGATCATCACCAACATGGGGACTCTGTGCTCCAGACCAGAAGTGTATCCCTCACTGGTAAGTTCATACCATAAACTAATCTCACTGGATATTCACATCCTGACCCCACCCCCTGCCCAGAAATCCACAGTGAACAACTTCTCTAAAGCAAATTCACACTCCTCAAAACCGAGGTGGAAACTTTCAAAGCCCCCGGGCCTGTTGAAAATACGGCCCAGACTGCAGATTCCTCTATAAACGCATTCCATGGACACCTTCAGGAATGCATGGATCATGCGATCCCAAATAAAACCAAGACCCAATCCTCCAAAGGAAGATGTCCTGTCTGGTGGACCCCAGCCATAAACAAACTATACAATAGAAGGAGGAAGCTACTAAATGATACAGAAAAATCCCAAAAAGGGAAGGCATCACTGATCAGTAGTAGCAAAAACTACGGGCACACATAAAATTGTCTAAGGCCAGCTTCGAGAGGAAATTGCACAGGACACTAAGGATAACCACAAGGCTTTCTTTAGTTATGTTAGGAACCTGGGCGGTAATTCCCAGATATGCTCAGAGGTAGTCCAAAATGTCAAAAGAAACACCGAACCCACAGACATTGCCAACATCCTAGCTGACAGGTTCAGCAAACTCCCTCCACACAGGGCAAATATTATCCCAGCACAGTGCTGCTACATCTCAGATGCTCAGGTAAGAGTCTCCAAAGCAGACATCATCAATGGGACCAGACAGTGTCCTGGGCTGTGTCACATGAAATCAAGAAGAGCTACACCCACATAAACACTGTTCAATCCCAGCACACAGGATGGCCAGATGGCGTACAGCAACAGTGGTCCTCTCCATAAGGTGGTGCCTCACATCCTGGACACTATCGCATAAGCCTGACTAGCTTGGTCTGCAAAGCATGGAAAGGATCATCATGGACCCCATAAATAAAGATATTGGACCACAGACACTGGATCATACCCAGTTTGGCTTTGTTAAGGTGATCCTGCCTCAAACCTGGTTGACGAAACAGTCACCAAGGCCATTGACAGGGAAGGTGGTCCACACAGCCTACCTGGACCTCGCAAAAGTCTTCGATACAATACCCCACTCGGGCATTCTAGAGAAGCTCACCAGCTTTCTTGGTCTGCAAAGCTATGGAAAGGATCATCATGGACCCCATAAATAAAGATATTGGGGACCTACAGACACTGGATCATACCCAGTTTGGCTTTGTTAAGGGTAGATCCTGCCTCTTAAACCTGGTTGATTTCTTTGAAACAGTCACCAAGGCCATTGACAAGGGGAAGGTGGTCCACACAGCCTACCTGGACCTGCAGCCTGACATCCCCTGCATTCTAGAGAAGCTCATCAGCTTAAATAGAAACCCCCATGTCACTAGATGGATTGCACACTGGCTCAAGGACAGAATCCACATGGTTAGAATTGCTGGAGCCATGTCAGACTCCAAACCAGTTACAAGTGGTGTCCCACAAGGCTCAGTCCTGGGACCTCTCTTGTTCAGTATATATTTCTCTGAGGTACAGGCCAACACAGAAGGACTGTGGCTGACCACATTCACAGATGACTGAAAACTGGCTGCCATAATCGACTCTCCAGCCGGCACAAGCATCCTCCAAAAGGGCCTCATAGAATCAGACATCTTGTGCCAGAGCCATGGCCTCAAGCTGAATGCCAACAAGTGTATAGTCATCCCCTTTGGCAAAAACAAAGTGCCCACAAAGTACCACATAGGTGGTAATCCATTAAGTGCAGAAGAAGTAATTAGGGAGCTGGGGACCCAAGTTGATAGCAATCTCTCATTTCACAACCACGTGGCCAAAGTGGTTAGAAAAACATTTTATATAGCCCACCTCATCATGAAGGGATTCACATCTAGATCAGGGGAGGACATTGTGCCTCTTTACTCATCCCTCAGCAGGCCCATAATTGAGTACAATGCCCCTGTTGGGATGTACCTTACCAGACACCTGCAGCAACTGGAAAGACCCCAAATGTACCTCACCAAGAGGATCAAAGGGCTCAAACAGATGCCATATGCTGACCGGTTAAAGAAACTCCAGCTCTACTCAGTGGCGCCTGTTCAGAGGCGATCTGTGCCTGACGTATAAAGCCATGTCCAACCCGGAATTAATGGGCATGCTGCACCTCAGAATATCCAAATCCCATCGAGCACACTGAGACTTGAACATCAGCACTGAAATAAATAGGACATGCTGGAGGGACAGATTCATAACCCAGAGGCTCCCTTCACTCTGGAATAAAATCCCAGTCCAGGTTAGGCAGAGTCCCTCATTGACTCTCTTCAAAAGGAATCTTGATGAGTGGATGGGACATCGTAGGTTTACCCCGGGTATCACTGCTGTGTCACTGTTAGACAGAGGCACAGTATACTAACCTCGAAAAAGGTCACAGCAAGATAAATGTACAATGGGTGGTGAAAGCCAAACACATTCTGGCTAGGTTTATAAATGCCCTACAGCAGACAGCCTAGTATGAACCTATGAACCTATGTACCTTGTTCCCCATTGGCCCTATGTGCTGTTAATCACCATGGCAATCACAATACTATGGTAGCATGTGCAAAGTCACTTGTCAGTCACCACTATGGAACAGTTGTGGAATATGTGGGTCATGTGGCAATGTCACAGCTGCCACATGTACACAGTCAACCCTCTCCCCTACACATGGACATACAACACATGTATGAGATGCAACCACATAGCCAAACTGGGGACTAAGCACTCTGAACCCAGTACTGGCATAACCTGTCAGGTGGCATGAAATACTACAGTGACTACAATACCAGTCTGATGTAGACCTACACTGACAGCAATACAAACACGTGAACACACTGGGCCATCTGTGGAGCCTAAGAATAGCATCCTGTCTGAGTGGCAGACACCTGTGCAGCTGGCACACAGGCATACGTTATGCCAGAACTCAGCACCCATAACACACAGCACACAAATCCTGTGTGCCAAACAGTCACAGCCTGTACGGCTAGACAATACACCTGCTACAGTTGTGTTAGGTACCTTTATTGTC
Source organism: Protopterus annectens (assembly GCF_019279795.1). Lineage (NCBI taxonomy): Eukaryota > Metazoa > Chordata > Ceratodontiformes > Protopteridae > Protopterus > Protopterus annectens. The sequence continues at coordinate 8,057 of NW_025054592.1, forward strand.
CGGTACAGTGAGGTCATGCTCACCAGGCTGGACAATGTGAAGGTCACAGTGATGTGCCCGAGGGGCACTATGGTCCACCACATAACACAAGCATACAGGTCAGTCAGAGGCATGGACACATATGACTCAGTCATTGTCCATGCCACTATGGCTGGCCTGTGATGTACCTCCCTGGACTACATGATAGGGAACATGGAAGGGCTCTCTGAGCATGTGGCACAGGCTGGTATGACCCTGACCTTGGTTGGCATCATACCCTCACCAGGAATGCTGACGTATTACTGAATGCTGATGAATTACTGTAGCTACAACACCTAGCTGAAGGTTCTAGCATGTAGTCACTGCATTGCTATGGAACAACTTACCACTCCATAACAGGTGAAAACATGCACACCTTGATA
>NW_025054593.1:0-7977 GCF_019279795.1 Protopterus annectens
ACAAATGTTAGTAAGGAGCTTCCCACCCAACAGATATTTTAAATTGTGTAGATATATGTCTAATGAAGCAAAGATAGTGTTAATGAACTGTAATAGGACTAAAATATACCCTAAGAGAGGAAACTGTAACACTAAATTTTTAGTTTATTTAAGCAAAAACGTATTGTACAGCCTGCTCTTCTTTTATATAGGTAGATGAACAACAGTGTAGGAAAAGGGTTTATGCACATACTTGTATAGTTATAGAATGAAAAAAGATGATAAGAATGCTTTTAGCTTAAACACGCTATGATCAAGGGAATTGAACATGAATTTAGATTTACCATTTTGGAAACTGTTAAATCAGATCCCAGGGAAGGTAATATCAAAGGTAAACTAGCATTCAGAGAATGCTATTGGCAGCTATTGACGGATGCCACCACCACGGTTTAAATGAATATTTCGGTCAAACCCATGTTGGAAATATAATAATATATAATTAATATTAATAGGTTATATGAAATCAACATATTTATATTTATATTTATATTATGCATATATATTTTTAGGGTTATTAGAATTATCAATTATGTTTTAAGTTTATTAGAAGCTTTACATCTCAAGTTGTAGTATTGTGTATTTATTACTTTCTATATACACGTAGTATAGTTTGTATTATGTAGGACGTACTAGCAGATAGATTATTTATTTATATTAAGTAGTATACTAGGTTGTAAACGTCGCTTATATTAATTTTACAGAATTTTTTTATGTACTTATTAGATAGTATAATTTTTAAAGCACTTATATGTATTTTTGATTGTAGTAGTATATAAACATTTTAGATCAGGTTGTGGATGTTATGGCTTTAAGAGTTGTTTTTTAAAAAAAATTTTTTGGCGCCAAATCAAGTATTTAAACAACAATGTTACAAGCTATTAATTGTTCTGAAGAAGCCTACGTGTTTAGTAGGTGAAAGAGCTTAACCAACTCATTTGTTATAATAAAAGGACTTTTACTGTTCGTGCTTGCTGCCTGACTATTCTATTGCTACCAGCATTTGGAGAATTATTCAGCTACATCCTCCTGGTTCTTGGGCATTCAGCGTTTGCCTTTTTAACGCCACTTTTTCACTTAATACAGTCATGGCACAGGAGTTTCTGAATTGCTACCCATCTATGAGTCACTGCTCACTGAGTTATTTTGCTTAACATAATGCCATATTTGTTTATGAATTCCCCACCTCCATCTGTTCATATCTCCTCAGAAAATAATAACTACTAGCACTTCAAGAAGTAATGCCGGGACAAAAAATGCTTCATGAAAGATTGCTGAGACTAACAACCCTTACACAAAGAATGTAGACTTTATGAGACAGCTGTGTTCATTTTTAGGTGTTTTTGAGGGTGAATGTTTTTTGTGATTTTTCAGATGTTTCAGGGAAAAATTATGAAATTATATTTTTATCTGTTTTTATTTGGTATAGTCGAACTGAACAGTAACTATTTGTAGTGATGTTCCAGTGACAAAAACTTCAGAATATAAAACAATCAAGATTTCATAAATGAATAAAATAGTACATTGTGCATGTCCGTTTAGTTAAAGTCTGTGCAAAAAAATAGTGCACTATATAGATGAATATATGCCTATGTAGCCAGTCACTAAATGCAGTACCTAGTTAAGGAAAATGATGATTAAAGGGAGTTACATAAAAAAACACACAAAATCTAAACTTATTAAGTGACAGAAACATAAGCAATGTAATTTGGATGCATATTTCCTCACTTTTCAGATAAAGATAGTTTGGTTTGAATATTAAGATTAGAGGTTAAATGTAAGTAGCAGACAAGAGTAGGAAATAGGGTGGCCACGGTGGTGCAGCGGTTAGTGTTGTCACCTCACAGCAAGACGTTCTCCAGTTCGATTTTCGGCTGGGGTGCCTTCTGTGTGGAGTCTGCATGTGGTTGTGTGGGTTTCTTCCGGGTGCTCCGGTTTCATCCCAAAGACATGCTGTAGGTGGATTGGACACTCTAAATTGGCCCTAGGTGTGAGTGTGTGCATGTGTGTGCCTTCTGTGGAAGGTTGGGTGCTCGGCTGGCAACTCAACACCATAAAACTCCACTGCCAATCCTGAGCGGACAGGTGATCCACTGTGGCAACCCTTAACCAAGAAAAAGCCAGAAGAAGACAAGAGTAGGAAATATTTATCTCATTACCATTTATACTATATGAAAGCACTTCATCAGAATAAAAATGTTTTGTCTATGGAGCACTTTACCTGGTGATATTAAACAATTATACAAAGCAATGGTATAAAAGAGCATAGAATAAATGGAAGGAAAATAGGACAACAGGCTGGTGTAGGGCTTGGTTTCAGTTTCAGATGGGCAGCTTGCTTTATCCTTTATCTAGTTACAAATTTGTTTATTCTTCTACTCATTTTAAGAATTACAGGTAACTGTAAGTCCGTTATTTATGACAGCAATCTGCCTTCCTTGAGGTCAGTCATCTTTTCAAATTATGTGTAATAAAAACTTGTACTTCAGAAATAAAAACATTTTAATGAGTGCACATTTTATGTATATCAGAAAAGGGAAGAATACTGGAAGAAGAAAGATAATTCAAGCAGCCCTCCTTAGCAGTCAACTCACATTATGTATGACGATGCTGTCTGTATGGTAACAGGTTCAAATTGGTTAGGAAGTATGACCGATTCTGATTAAGGCATCCATCAGATTACCAGGAAATAATCTTGATAGACAACATTTTAGGACATTAATACGTGGCAACCATTGAAACCCAGCCACTGGGGATGCACAAGCCGGTCCATTTCTTTGTGTCGGTCCCAAGCCCAGATAAATGGGGAAGGTTGCATCAAGAAGGGCATCCAGCATAAAATTTTGCCAAATCATACATGCAGACAACAGTACAGATATACATACCAAATCAGTCGAGGCCCGGGTTAACAACGACCGCCTTGGCCAACAGGGTGCTAGCAGAAATTGGGATACTGTTGGCCGAAGGAGGAGAAGAGGGGAAAGGCATGCCCAAAGCCAGATAAAGGCTAGGACTGTGGTAGTGAGGTTCAGAACTTTGAATGTTGGCAGTATGACTGGTATAGGGAGAGAGCTAGCTTCTATAATGGACAGAAGGAAGGTTGGTATATTGTGCATGCAAGAGACCAGATGGAAGGGGAGCAAGGCTAGGTGTATCGGAGGGGGGTTCAAATTGTTTTATCATGGTGTGGATGGGAGGAGAAATGGTTTAGGGGTTATCCTGAAGGATCAGTATGCTAAGAAAGTTTTGGAGGTGAAAAGAGTGTCAGATAGAGTGATGTTTATGAAGCTGGAAATTGATGGTGTAATGATGAATGTTGTTAGTGCCTATGTTCCACAAGTTGGGTGTGAGATGGATGAGAAAGAAAAATTTTGGAGTTAGTCGGAGGAAGTGGTGATGACTGTACCCAAGGGTGAGAGAGTGGTGATTGGAGCAGATTTAATGGGCATGTTGGTGAAAGGAACAGAGGGGATGAGGAAGTGATGGGTAGGTATGGTGTTAAGCAAAGGAATGCAGAAGGTCATATAGTAGTGAATTTTGTGAAAAGGATGGACATGGCTGTGGTGAATACGTATTTTAACAAGAGGGAGTAGCATAGGGTGACATACAAGAGTGGAGGGTGATGCACACAGGTGGATTGTATCTTATGTAGAAGGGCCAATCTGAAGGAGATTGGAGACTGCAAAGTGGTGGAAGGAGAAAGTGTAGTTAGGCAGCATAGGATGGTGGTTTGTAGGATGACACTGGTGATCAAGAAGAGGAGGTGGAGTGAGAGGGCAGCACCAAGGATCAAATGGTGGAAACTGAAAAAGGGTAATTGTGAGGTGGAGTTCAGGGAAGAGTTAAGACAGGCACTGGGTGGCAGTGAAGAGTTACCAAATAGCTGGGTAACTACAGCAGAGCTAGTAAGGGAGATGGCCAGAGAGGTGCTTAGTGTGACATCTGGACAGAGGGAGGAAGGAAGACAAGGAGACCTGGTGGTGGAATGACTAAGTACTGGGTGGCAGTGAAGAGTTACCAAATAGCTGGGTAACTACAGCAGAGCTAGTAAGGGAGATGGTTAGAGAGGTTCTTGGTGTGACGTCTGGACAGAGGAAGGAGGACAAGGAGACCTGCTGGTGGAATGAGTTAGTACAGGAGAGTATACAGATAAAGAAGTTGGTGAAGAAGAAGTGGGATTGTCTGAGAGATGAAGAAAGTAGACAGGAGTATAAGGAGATGAGGTGCATGGCAAAGAGAGAGGTGGCAAAGGCTAAGGATAAGGCATATGAAGAGTTGTATAAAGGGTTGGACACTAAGGAGGGAGAAAAGGACCTGTACCGATTGGCTAGACAGAGGGACCGAGCTAGGAAAGATGTGCAGCAGGTAAAGGTGATAAAGGATAATGAGGGAAACATACAAGCAAGGAGAGTGTGTTGAGGTGATGGAAAGAATACTTTGAGGGGTTGATGAATGAAGAGAATGAGAGGGAGAGAAGGTCGGATGATGTGTGGATAGTGAATCATTAAGTGCAGTGAATTAGCAAGGAGGAAGTAAGAATAGCTATGAAGAGGATGAAGAATGGAATGGCTGTTGGTCCAGATGACATACCTGTGGAAGCATGGAGGTGTTTAGGTGAAATGGCAGTGGAGTTTTTAACCAGATTGTTTAATAAAATCTTGGAAAGTGAGAGGATGCCTGAGCAATGTAGAAAAAGTGTTTTGGTACCGATTTTTAAGAATAAGTGTGATGTGCAGAGCTGTAGTAACTACAGAGGGATTAAATTGATCAGTCACAGCATTAAGTTATGGGAAAGAGTAGTGGAAGCTAGGTTAAGAAGGGAGGTGATGATTAGTGATCAGCAGTATGGTTTCATGCCAGGAAAGAGCACTACAGATGCGATGTTTGCTCTGAGAGTGTTGATGGAGAAGTACAGAGAAGGTCAGAAGGAGTTGCATTGTGTCTTTGTGGACTTAAAGAAAGCATATGACAGGATGCCTACAGAGAAGTTGTGGTATTGTATGAGGAAGTCAAGTGTGTCAGAGAAGTATGTAAGAGTGGTACAGGATATGTACGAGGTTAGTGTGACAGCAGTGAGGTATCCGCTGGGAGTGATGGATGTATTTAAGATGGAGGTGGGATTACATCAAGGATCAGCTCTTAGTTCTTTCTTATTTGCAATGGTGATGGACAGGTTGACAGACGAGATCAGACAGGAGCCCCCGTGGACTATGATGTTTGCAGATGACATTATGATCTGTAGTAAGAGTAGGAAACAGGTGGAGGAGACCCTGGAGAGGTGGAGATATGCTATAGAGAAAAGAGGATTGAAGGTCAGCAGGACTAAGACAGAATATATGTGTGTAAATGAGAAGGAGGATAGAGGAATGGTGAGGATGCAAGGAGTAGAGGTGGCGAAGGTGGATGAGTTTAAATATTTGGGATCAACAGTTCAGAGCAATGGTAAGTGTGGAAGACAGGTGAGGAAGAGATTACAGGCAGGATGGAGTGGGTGGAGAAGAGTGTCATGAGTGATTTGTGACAGACGAGTACCAGTAAGAGTGAAAGGGAATGTCTACAAGAGGGTAGTGAGACCAGCTATGTTATATAGGTTGGAGACAGTGGCATTGACAAAAAGGCAGAAGTCAGTGCTGGATGTGGCAGAGTTAAAGATGTTACGATTTGCACTGGGTGTGACAAGGGTGGACAGGATTAGGAATAAGTATATCAGAGGGTCAGCCCAGGTTGGAAGGTTTGGAGGCAAGGCCAGAGAGGCAAGATTACGTTGGTTTGAACATTTGCTGAGGAGGGATGCAGAGTATATTGGGAAAAAGATGCTAAGGATGAAGCTGCCAGGTAACAGGAACAGAGGAAGGCCTAAGATAAGGTTTATGGATGTGGTGAGAGAGAACATGCAGGTGGTTGGTGTGACAAAGCAAGATGCACAGGACAGGAAAAAATAGAAACAGATGATCCACTGTGGTGACCCCTAACGGGAGCAGCCAAAAGAAGAAGAAGAAGAAGAAGAAGAATATGTGGCAACCAGTGTAAAAAATGATATAACAAACTGTACAAATCTACTGGCTAAAATCCCATCTAATGGATAAAGTGTCAAAGGCAAAATATGATATAGGCCAATATTTGAAACCTGGCATGCAATAAAACATATTCTGATGTATAAGACCCACTTTAAAAGTAGTATAGAGACAAGAGGCAATACAGTCTGTATACTGATGAGAAGATATAGCAAATGAAATACAACAAAGAAATAAACAAACAGAAGAGAGCTGAGGCATCCTCATTTCAGTCATTAAAACAGCTGCTTAAACGGGGGCCATTTACTGATGAGATAGATAAGAAGCTGATTGAAAGTGTAATGACTCACAGAAAAGCAGAGATTCTGCTAATGGGACACAAACATGCACCTGATTTTAAATGTTAATGTGCCACTTTCCTAAACTGCCAAAGAAGGTGAAAGATGTACATGCTCTGACATTATGTCCACCAAGGCTGATTAAGAAAATGCAGGATGAAGCTACTCTTTGGTTGGATGATCAGCCCTGATTGACAAGATAATGGAATGAGTATTTAAGGAAAGGGAATTGGAATTTCTGGAAACACACTGCTATGCCAATTGCAGGCAACATGTGTTTGCTCTGAATTATTATGTTAATTTAACAGATTTGTTTGAGTGGCTGACAAAGGCAGGACTGAAAGGGAAGCAGGATCAATCGGACTATTAACAGCAAAAAGATATTTAACACCATTCTTCACAAAAGTATGTGCAATAATCTGCACAACTGTTTTTAAATAATAATATAAAAACATTAGCCACGGCTCCAGTGCATATCCAGCATCCCCCACTAGGTGACCATGAGGGATGTCCCCATTGGCAAATGTCTGGTACAGCTGTGTCAGATGCCAGATATGGGAATCATGGTAGCTTCCAGGGCAGCCAGCACACACATTCATTATTATGCCCTGGGCATCACACATGACCTGGCAGTTGATGGAGGGGAAACCTTTGCAGTTAAAGTAGGCTCTACCCCGCTCACCAGCTGGTGCTTTGATGCGTATGTGCATGTAGTCTATTGCACCCACTACCTCAGTGTATTCCACTATTTGCTGGAAAAGACGCATATTGCTTTCCAATACCTCACAGGAATTGGGGAAATATACATGATCACCGACATATACTGACATGGCATTCAGGAACTGGTGCAGTACCTTGGATGCTGATGCCTGTGAAATCCCCATCATATCACCAGTTGGTCTCTTGAAGGTACCCATTTCTAGTATTCCTAGGCCAACACATACCTTGGTTTCCACTGGGATGGGTTCCCCCCTGTTGGTTCTGTGTGTGAGGCATGGCCTGCACAGCTCAACAATTTGCTGCATGAGGTCTCTGTCCACTCTATAGCGTTCCACTATTTCCAGCTCATGTAGCCTCTGGTAGGTTACCCTGGGCCTGTACACTCTTCTCCATCTCCTCACTGTGGGTTGCTCAGCAGCATTCACATTGTCACCACCCTCAGCATGTTGCATATGTCGCCTAATAACAGCAATGGCAGCCCCTAACATTTCTTTGTCTCAGTAAAGCTTTTTCAGTTTTCACTTATCTTAGCTTACTGCAGTGTTGCAGTGTCTCTGAGAGAAACATAGTGGAAAGTTGTTTGCAGAGTTTTAAGTGCTGGGCTGGGCTGGGCTAGAGTACTGCCTGTGTAATTGGCTGATTCTGATTGTTTTCACCTGCTAGCTCTGCTAGTTCTCCTTGGTTAACTTCCTACTATTTGTTGTGCTTCCTTTTCCCTTTCTGTTTCCACAGGGGGCAGCGCTGCGCAAACAAGTGCAAACACACGCACACCAGCTTACATGCATGCACACATGCTTACACGGCCTAACACTTGCTGACTCCTGCTTGAACGCATGCACACAGGTGCAAACATGCTTACACAGATTTCA
>NW_025054594.1:0-8921 GCF_019279795.1 Protopterus annectens
AAAGGAATAGCACAAGCTGACTGTCAATCCTCAAAAGCTCAGAGGAGCAAACTCCTTGACAGCAGTAAAGCTCTGAAGGGGTTGGTGCCCAAACTTGTCCTTTAGTCTGCTCATTGTGAGTCAGTTTGTACACATGGAAGGTTTCCTGAAGCTTTGGAAGCCGGCCAGCTCTTATATCCTTGGCAGAATATAACCCATATATCTAAGATTACTGCAGCAGCAGTGATCAGTATAAGGAACATCTATTGTCATCAGGACCTGAATTTCATGACTGACAAATTTTCCCTATCCCTTTTTGAACCAACTGATTTGGTTCAATGAATATGAGGTTCATCTTTTGGAGGATATTCTTGGTAGACAATTCCTTTGTCTGTAAGACTGCAGAGGTGCAAACCCTTATATATCATCAATACTTATTTCGTCTTTCCCAAGGTTATAGGTTAATCTACATTTCCTTCTAAAGGTGATCTCAGAAGAGTTCCATTCTCTTTAGTTTTAAATATCTATACTAAACAGGCAACATGCCCAACACAGACTAAATTGTAACCTAACTTTACATTTTACAGTCTGATGTTGCAAAGAGTGCAGAAACATCTACTCATGTGTGCTTTAAGGGAAATATGTGATGAGAGGACCTGACAGATGGGGAGGGGGTAAAAATATGCATAAGTAGTAAAATCTCCATGCAGGGGACTGGGTAACTTAAATCTCCTTACTTAATGTAACCAACTCTGAGGTTGCACTACCTCAGGGTAAACTATCATTTTAGTGCATTTAAGCCAGTTAAATTGAAGGGGTTCATAAATATAAGACTGAGAGCCAATGCTTAGCTACCTGAAAGAACAAGAAAACTGAACCCATCAGGAAGAGAATGAATTGTGAAGATCAGTGTTATTTGATTGAACTCGTTTGATCCTCGGCTGGGGTGCCTTCTGTGCGGAGTCTGCATGTTCTCCCTGTGGTCAAGTGGGTTTCCTCCGGGTGCTCCGGTTTCCTCCCATATCCCAAAGACATGCTGTAGGTGGATTGGACACTCTAAATTGGCCCTAGGTATGAGTGTGTGCATGTGTTTGCCTTCTGTGGAAGGTTGGATGCCGGGCTGGCAACTCGACACTGTAAAACTCTACTGCCAATCATGAGCGGACAGGTGATCCGCTGTGGCGACCCCTAACCAGGAAAAAGCCGAAAGGAGAAGAAGAAGCAAAATAAATGACTAACAAAGAAATTGTGCAGCCTACGAGAAAAGTCTTACGTAAAAGTAAAGGAAATACCACAAACCTCAAAACTATTAAAGCAAATTTACTCAAAACTGATATACTTACCTTTGTGAGGTTTGGGTAGTCCTACAAGGTACTCTGTTGCGATCAACAATGAACCTGGGAGTAAATAAAACACAATCTAAATAAAATGAAAACAGAGGAGATACGCACATAGCAGGATCAACAGCATACAAAGCCAAAATGAACAAAATCTAAAACATCAAAAGAAACTGATTTGCTTCTTTGGAATAGATAAACATGTTTTACTTATGTATGCCACGTAAGAGGTACGTGAAGCTCACTTTAAAATGTGCATTAATACTGAACATTGGTAGTTCATGCTAAAGGTAGGTGCTTACCAATAAGTGAATATTAATGGAACCTAGAACATTATTTTCTTTAGAGCTTTACATTTGTGACATTATTTTTTTCTTTTTGTTATTTGTGCAAATCTACTGGACAAGCCCATTTATGGGACAGGACCAGAGAGAAAGCTCCAAATACTAACAAAGACAGCACCAACAACAGCAAGTATGAAAGCACTAACAAAGACAGCACCAACAACAGCAAGTATGAAAGTACTAACAAAGACAGCACAAACAACAGCAAGTAAGAAAGCACTAACAAAGACAGCGCCAACAACAAGTATGAAAGCACTAACAAAGACAGCGCCAACAACAGCAAGTATGAAAGCACTAACAAAGACAGCACCAACAACAGCAAGTATGAAAGCACTAACAGAGACAGCACCAACAACAGCAAGTATGAAAGCACTAACAAAGACAGCGCCAACAACAGCATGTATGAAAGCACTAACAAAGACAGCACCAACAACAGCAAGTATAAAAGCACTAACAGAGACAGCACCAACAACAGCAAGTATGAAAGCACTAAGAAAGACAGCGCCAACAACAGCAAGTATGATAGCACTAACAAAGACAGCACCAACAACAGCAAGTATGAAAGCACTAACAAAGACTGCACCAACAACAGCAAGTATGAAAGCACTAACAAAGACAGCACCAACAACAGCAAGTATGAAAGCACTAACAACGACAGCACCAACAACAGCAAGTAAGAAAGCACTAACAAAGACAGCAACAACAACAGCAAGTATGAAAGTAACAAAGACATCACCAACAACAGCAAGTATGAAAGCACTAACAGAGACAGCACCAACAACAGCAAGTATGAAAGCACTAACAGAGACAGCACCAACAACAGCAAGTATGAAAGCACTAACAAATACAGCACCAACAACAGCAAGTACAAAAGCACTAAAAAAGACAGCACCAACAATAGCAAGTATGAAAGCAAAGCACTAACAAATACAGCACCAACAACAGCAAGTATGAAAGCACTAAAAAAGACAGCACCAACAACAGCAAGTAGGAAAGCACTAACAGAGACAGCACCAACAACAGCAAGTATGAAAGCAGAAAAAAAGACAGCACCAACAACAGCAAGTATGAAAGCAATAACAAAGACAGTACCAACAACAGCAAGTATGAAAGCACTAACAAAGACAGCACCAACAACAGCAAGTATGAAAGCACTAACAAAGACAGCGCCAACAACAGCAAGTACGAAAGCACTAACAAAGACAGCACCAACAACAGCAAGTATGAAAGCACTAACAAAGACAGCGCCAACAACAGCAAGTACGAAAGCACTAACAAAGACAGCACCAACAACAGCAAGTATGAAAGCACTAACAAAGACAGCGCCAACAACAGCAAGTACGAAAGCACTAACAAAGACAGTGCCTACAACAGCAAGTATGAAAGCACTAACAAAGACAGCGCCAAGAACAGCAAGTACGAAAGCACTAACAAAGACAGTGCCTACAACAGCAAGTATGAAAGCACTAACAAAGACAGCACCAACAACAGCAAGTGCGAAAGCACTAACAAAGACAGCACCAACAACAGCAAGTACGAAAGCACTAACAAAGACAGCGCCAACAACAGCAAGTATGAAAGCATTAACAAAGACAGCACCAACAACAGCAAGTATGAAAGCACTAACAAAGACAGCACCAACAACAGCAAGTATGAAAGCACTAACAAAGACAGCGCCAACAACAGCAAGTATGAAAGCACTAACAAAGACAGCACCAACAGCAAGTATGAAAGCACTAACAAAGACAGCGCCAACAACAGCAGGTATGAAAGCACTAAGAAAGACAGCGTCAACAACAGCAAGTATGAAAGCACTAACAAAGACAGCGCCAACAGCAAGTATGAAAGCACTAACAAAGACAGCGTCAACAGCAAGTATGAAAGCACTAACAAAGACAGCGCCAACAACAGCAAGTATGAAAGCACTAACAAAGACAGCGCCAACAACAGCAAGTATGAAAGCACTAACAAAGATAGCGCCAACAACAGCAAGTATGAAAGCGCTAACAAAGACAGCTCCAACAACAGCAAGTATGAAAGCACTAACAAAGACAGCACCAACAACAGCAAGTACGAAAGCACTAACAAAGACAGAGCCAACAACAGCAAGTATGAAAGCACTAACAAAGACAGCGCCAACAACAGCAAGTACAAAAGCACTAACAAAAACAGCACCAACAACAGCACGTATGAAAGCACTAACAAAGACAGCACCAACAACAGCAAGTATGAAAGGACTAACAAAGACAGCACCAACAACAGCAAGTATGAAAGCACTAACAAAGACAGCGCCAACAACAGCAAGTATGAAAGCACTAACAAAGACAGCGCCAACAACAGCAAGTATGAAAGCACTAACAAAGACAGCTCCAGCAACAGCAAGTATGAAAGCACTAACAAAGACAGCACCAACAACAGCAAGTACGAGAGCACTAACAAAGACAGAGCCAACAACAGCAAGTATGAAAGCACTAACAAAGACAGTGCCAACAACAGCAAGTACAAAAGCACTAACAAAAACAGCACCAACAACAGAACGTATGAAAGCACTAACAAAGACAGCACCAATAACAGCAAGTATGAAAGGACTAACAAAGACAGCACCAACAACAGCAAGTATGAAAGCACTAACAAAGACAGCACCAACAACAGCAAGTATGAAAGCACTAACAAAGACAGCGCCAACAACAGCAAATATGAAAGCACTAACAAAGACAGCGCCAACAACAGCAAGTATGAAAGCACTAACAAAGACAGCAACAACAACAGCAAGTATGAAAGTAACAAAGACAGCACCAACAACAGCAAGTATGAAAGCACTAACAAAGACAGCACCAACAACAGCAAGTATGAAAAGCACTAACAAAGACAGCACCAACAACAGCAAGTATAAAAGCACTAACAAAGACAGCACCAACAATAGCAAGTATGAAAGCACTAACAAAGACAGCACCAACAACAGCAAGTATGAAAGCAGAAAAAAGACCTAAATAATGGCAATAACAATTGTAAACTGTAGTACAGACTACCTTATTCTTTGTAATATAACAGCAGCCAAGAACAAAGGTCTTTAGTAATTAATAATCAGGCAATCTTAATATTATGTCATGGAAGGTGCTAGAACCATAACAGAATGTTGTACTAGGATGTTCATGGCTGCATAAGCATACACGAATAACTCACTTTCTCTCTTATGAAGAAACAGGGTTTAACCCCCCCCCCCAAAAAAAAACAGACATTTCCAAAAAAGTATTTATATGTCAGAGAAAAGGTACACTTTGCCATGGTATCTGGTAGTAAACCCAAAATAGCATTGATTGTATTTAGAGAGTAAGTAAATGAAAGAATGTGACCACAACAATGAAGAAGCAGACATACCACTAGACTCTGGCTGTGCCCGGATACCTTGGCATCCTAGCTTGCTCCCCGAAAGCAATTTGCTATAAAAATATTTTCTAGTCAATATCTATATTATAATATAGTATACTTTACTTTCTTTTTAAAAGGGGGCTTACGCCCCTAAATATCTTTCTTTGTGTCTAAAAGTGTTATTAGAGACTTGCTGTCCCAGGAAGATGTACTTGACACCTCTGTACCAAGAAAGTCAACTGCATCAACACTTCTGTATCAACACAGTCGACTGCATCAACACCTCCATACTGTGACAGCTAGCTGTACCAACTTCTCTGTACCCAGGCATCCAACTGTATCAACACCTCTGTACCCAGGCATCCAACTGTACCAACACCCCTGTACCCAGACAGCCAGCTGTACCGACACCTCTGTACCTAGACATCAAGCTGTACCAACACCTCTGTACCGAGACATCCACCTGTACCAACACCTCTGTACCCAGACAGTCAGCTGTACTAATACCATTGTACCCAGACAGCCAGGTGTACCGACACCTCTGTACTCAAACAGCTGTACCAATACCTCTGTACCCAGACAGCCAGCTGTACCAACACCTCTGTACCTAGACATCCACCTGTACCAACACCTCTGTACCGAGACAGACAGTTGTACTAATACCTCTGTACCCAGACAGAAAAGCTGTACCAACACCTCTGTACCTAGACAGCCAGCTGTACCGACACCTCTGTACCTAGACATCCAGCTGTACCAACACCTCTGTACACAGACAGCCAGCTGTACTAATACCTCTGTACCCAGATAGCCAGCTGTACCAGCACCTCTGTACCCAGACAGCCAGCTGTAGCAACACCTCTGTACCCTGGAAGACAGCTGTACCAGCACCACTGTACCCAGACATCCAGCTGTACCAACAAATCTGCACCCAGATAGCCAGTTGTACTAACACCTTTGTACCCAGTCATCCAGTTGTACCAACACCTCAGTACCCAGACAGGCAGCTGTACTAACACCTCTGCACCCAGGCATCCAACTGTACCAACACCCCTGTACCCAGACAGCCACCTGTACTGACACCTCTGTACCTAGACATCCACCTGTACCAACACCTCTGTACCAAGACAGACAGCTGTACTAATACCTCTGTACCCAGACAGCCAGCTGTACCACCACCTCTATACCCAGGAAGATAGCTGTACCAACACCTCTGTACCCAGACATCCAGCTGTACCAACACCTCTGCACCCAGACAGCCAGCTGTACTAATACCATTGTACCCAGACAGCCAGCTGTACCAGCACCTCTGTACCCAGACAGCCAGCTGTACCAACACCTCTGTACCGAGACAGACAGCTGTACTAATACCTCTGTACCCAGACAGCCAGCTGTACCAACACCTCTGTACCCAGGCATCCAACTGTACCAACATCTCTGTACCCAGACAGCCAGCTGTACCAACACCTCTGTACCCAGACATCCAGCTGTACCAACACCTCTGTACCGAGACAGACAGCTGTGCTAATACCTCTGTACCCAGACAGCCAGCTGTACCAGCACCTCTGTACCCAGACAGCCAGCTGTAGCAACACCTCTGTACCCAAGAAGACAGCTGTACCAGCACCTCTGTACCCAGACATCCAGCTGTACCAACACCTCTGTACCTAGACATCCAGCTGTACCAACACCTCTGTGCCAAGACAGACAGCTGTACTTATACCTCTGTACCTAGACAGCCAGCTTTACCAGCACCTCTGTACTCAGACAGCCAGCTGTAGCAACACCTCTGTACCCAGGAAGACAGCTGTACCAACACCACTGTACCCAGACATCCAGATGTACCAACACCTCTATACCCAGACAGCTGGCTGTACTGACACCTCTGTACCCAGACAGAAAAGCTGTACAAACACCTATGTACCCAGACAACCAGCTGTACCAACACCTCTGTACCCAGGAAGACAGCTGTACCAGCACCTCTGTACCCAGACATCCAGCTGTACCAACAAATCTGCACCCAGATAGCCAGTTGTACTAACACCTCTGTACCCAGGCATCCAGCTGTACCAACACCTCTGTACCCAGACAGCCAGCTGTAGCAACACCTCTGTACCCAGGAAGACAGCTGTACCAGCACCTCTGTATCCAGACATCTAGCTGTACCAACAAATCTGCACCCAGATAGCCAGTTGTACTAACACCTCTGTACCCAGTCATCCAGTTGTACCAACACCTCAGTACCCAGACAGGCAGCTGTACTAACACCTCTGTACTAAGGGAGATGTAATTCTCTCTGTTAATACTGTCTCTGCTATGAAAGCAAAAAAATTCTACAGTGTGTGCAAAGTGAAATAAAACTTCTGAATTTGTTAGTAAAAGCAAAAATGGCAAAACTGGTAATTTTACACAGCATTGTGCAACTTTTTATTAATGGGGTTCTTAGATGGAAATTTGAGCTGAAAGTACCTCAGAAGTGAGAAATATGACTTAGACCCAACCTGTATGAAAAAATGGTTCATAGGTAGGTACTAGGCTATCTGCCCGAAGGCATTTCTAAGACTAGCCCGAATGTGTTGACTTTCGTCACCCCCTTAGATTAGTTCCCTGTGCCTCTGTCCAGCAGAACCACTGAATTGACCCCCAGGGTAAACTTTCTGTTTCCCATTCACTCATCAGGGTTTCTCTTGAAGAGTGTTAGTGAGGCGCTCTGCCTAATGTAGATTGGAATCTTGTTCCAAAGCATGGGAAGTCTCTGGGACAGGAATCTATCCCTCCAGCACTTCCTATTTATTGTTGTGGTGAGGTTTAGAGTCCTAGAGCATGTGGCTCGAGGGGATAAGGTTTTCTTTAGGTGGAGCATGTCCATCAGTTCTGGGTTGGACATGGCCTTGTATGTCAGGCAGAGATCACCTCTGAGTAGGCGGTATGCAACCGAGTACAGCTGGAGTTTCTTCAGTCGAGCTGCATAGGTCATCTGTTTGAGGCCAGTGATCCTCTTGGTGAGGTACTTCTGTGGTCTTTCCAGCTGTTGCAGGTGTCTTGTAAAGTACATCCCAAATGGGGCGTTGTACTCTGTGATGGGTCTGATGAGTGATGAGTAGAGGGGCACAATGACCTCTTTTGATCTGGATGCAAACACTTTTGTGATTAGGTGGGCAACATAGAAGGATTTTCTTACCACTTTGGTAATGTGATTATCAAAGGAGAGATTACTATCTACTTGGGTCCCCAGATACCTTATTATGTTTTTCCCCCATTTGGGGGGGCTACCTATGTGGTAGTGTGTGTGTACTTTGTTTTTTTCCAAAGGGGATGACTATGTACTTTTTGGCATTTAGCTTGAGGCCATGATTTTGACACCAGGTATCCATCTCAGTGAGACCCTTTTGGAGGATGTCTGTGTCAGCTGGAGAGTCAATTATAGCCCCTAGTTTGCAGTCATCTGGGAACTTGGTCAGCCATAGTCCTCCTGTGCTTGCCTGTACCTCTGAGAAGTATATGCCGAACAGGAGGGGTCTTAGGACTGAGCCCTGGGGAATGCCACTTGTAACCGGTTTAGAGTCAAAACTAGCTCCCGCAACTCTCACCATGTTCTGTCCGTGAGCCATTTGGCAACCCATCTTGTGACATAGGGGTTTATGTTCAGGCTGGTGAGCTTGTCTATAATACCAGAATGGGGAATGGTGTCGAAGGCCTTTGCGAGATCTAGGTATGCCTGGTGTACCACCTTTCCCTCTTCTATAGCCTTGGTAACTGTGTGAAAGAAGTCCATCAGGTTTAGGAGGCATGATCTGCCCTTAACAAAGCCGAACTGGGTAGGGTCCAGTGTTTGGAGGTTCCTACTGTCTCTGTTAAAGAGTTCCATGATGATGCGCTCCATAGCCTTGCAGAC
>NW_025054595.1:0-2500 GCF_019279795.1 Protopterus annectens
CCTGGGGGGCCGTTTTTGTTTTCCGGGGTAGTTTGAAAACCTTAGTCTTTTTTTTTAAAAGGGAATAAAATCCCTGGCCTTGTTCCTGTGGAGGAACCTTTTCTATTGCTTTTATATGTAAGAGCTTTGAAACTTGAATGAGTGCCTCTGCCCTTTGATGAAGTGGCAGGTTTGGCATGCCTTGTCTTATTGGTAAAGTATGGAAGTGGAATCTGTAACCTTTGTCTATTAAATCCAGAATCAGTTGTCCTTAGTTAAGATATGCCAGTTTTTGAGAATAAGGATAGATTTTTCCTCCCAAAGGTGCTTCTCTTTGAGCCTTTGTAGACAGTATGAAAGTCAAGTCATTGTGGTTGTCCTTGTGGTGCAGCTGGACTGCCTGCGCCACTTCTTTGATTTGGTGGTTGCCATTGGTGGCCCTGTAGGAGCCTCAGTATTGCCCTCTACCTCGGGCACGCCTGTTTTTTCCCCTTTGAAACTTGTCAGTGTCTGGAAAGGACCAATTCTTTGAAGGCCAATTCCTGCTGAATCTGGGTGGCTGAACCTGGAGGAAATATTTGACTGTCGGTACTGATTTAGCTTTTTCCTCAATGGACTTCAACACATCTTGTGCATTAGCACCAAAAAGCTTCTGTTTTTCCAGAGAGGTGCGGCATCAAGTAACTTTACTTTAACATGGTCAGGCACAAGACTGATCTTTTAACCAAGCATGTCTGCATTATCACAGACCCAGTCATGGCTGCCCTACATGAAGCCTCCAATGCATCATAACCACACTGAAGAAAATGATTGCTAACCTGCTGAGTGTTATGTACTAGATCCTGCAATGCCTTTCTATCAATAGGCTCAGGAGAGGCTAGCTTTTTCTGTAAATCATCCAGTAAAAAATCCTGGTACTGAAACATATGAAAAAAGGCAGTTAAGTGACCTCATGGCCAGGGTGGTAGAGGTATAAACTTTTTTACCCCATCTCTCCAGGGACCTAGCTTCCCTATCCGCTGGCAGTGGATTCTTGGCTGTGGAAGTAGCCACTCCCTTGGGGCCCTGTGAAATAGTTTCTAGATCCACAGAATGGGCCTTAAAGAGATGTTTGTGGGTGTCAGGGACCCTATAATATCTGTCTGGCTTGACAAGAGCAGGAGGAGAGAATCAGGGTTAGCACTGGAGTCGGAGAAAACATCATCCAAGACATCCATAACTGGAGGGATAGCTAAAGGTCTGTGCTGGGGTAGCTTGAGGGAAGGTCGTAGCCTTTTCCTGGAATCAGAGATTCTGACCCTGCCATTTAAATGCTCCCTCATAGAGTGTAGGACTACCGGACAAAATCCTCTGGAGGAGAGGCAGAGGAATTGATTCCTCAGCATCAGAGTCCTCATAGGCCTGGAAGGATTCTTCTTGGGTATCTGAATGCTCAGAATCCCCAGAGGCTTCATCTGAAGAGAGGTTGTCGGCCTGCTCAGTTCTGGGCCTTTTTCTCTGCAGGCTGAGAACCTCTGTCTGGATGAGGCTGAGACCCCTGATAAGAGAAATAAGATCTGCAGCAAGAGACATGATCTGTTTATCAGAAGAAGGGGCCTGGGCAGTAGGTTTAGGATGGGCCTTGGCCTGGCTGGCGGCCTTAGCACGTGCAAAGGCCTTGATGGACATGGATAGAGGAGGCCTAGCTGCCCCACGTGCAGAAGTAACCTTGTCCACAGGAATGGTGTCGGGTAGATCCAGAACTTCGGTTTCTGGAGGAAAGTCAACAACCGGCACCGGTGTAGACTCCGAGACCGAAGGAAGAGTTAACAGCTAATGTCGTCAGCCTGGAGCGGTTGAATTACCGCTTCTGAAGGGACCAAAGCACTCGCGGAGGGTTTAGGAGGAGTATCAGTGGAGGACGCAGGCCGAGGATGTCGGTCTCGGTCCTTTCGGTTTTGAATGATTGAGTAGTCGGTTGTTCCGACGGCATGATATAAGCGAAAGATTCGCCGAAAAAGCCTTCGGCAAATTCTGCCCGGCGCCTGAGAGTGCACTTATTAAAGCAAGCACAGGCCGAGATGTCGTGGTCTGGGCCCAGGCAAGGTAGGCAATAAGAATGGAAGTCCTTATGAGGTATTTGTTTACAACAAGACAAACAATTATTAACTTTCTCAATTTGTTCCGACATCGGCTGAGGCAAGAAAAAATGTTCCCCAACGGGGTACTTAGCTTTTAGATGACTTCGGTACTGAAAACACAGGAGCTGACCGACCGGCACTTGCGAAGTGCTTCTGCTTCGGGCACCGCGCGGCAAGAAAGACTGAGGAAGATGGTGTCGGCCGATGCCTTTATACTCCAGCCGTTCTGACATCGGAGAGGAGGCGACACCAGCCGACGCCGGACCCAGACTTTGGAATCCGGCCGACCGAGGGCTGCCTGAGGCAGGACAACCCATATGTTATGACTGCAGTTGCATTCTTGAAGGACATCCACTAAGTCAGAAATTAAAAACAGGGATAAAGCCTGGGAGCAATGGCAC
>NW_025054596.1:0-9180 GCF_019279795.1 Protopterus annectens
CTTACAGATTTAATTAATCCAAAATCATTCATGTCCTATATTGTCTATAATTTTTATATGATTAAAGGATCCCCCTTTAATAAAAAACATAAATAATAAAGAACAAAAAATTATTGGACAAGAAAAAGGGTATCAGATGGTATAATAAGCAAAAAGGAAATCTGGGGATAAGGAATTGTTAGATTCATTCAAAAGTGGGGATTACAGACTCTTATGAAACATAATAAATAAAAGAAAATATTATGGATAAGAAAGTTATTGAATAAATAAATAAACTAAATGAGAAATACAAAGAAATTTTTTTGAATCTCATAAAGTTAAAATAATCTCTAGGAGAAATACAAGTTTTTGTCTTGGCTCAATAAGCCTCCAAAAAATACTTAGTATAGACTTAAAAATAAAACAAAAAGGCGTTGAATAAAATAAAAATCATATCAAAGAAATCTTTCTTCAGGAAAAAGAAGAATGTTTTCTAGCTCTACCAGAAATACTGTCGACGTGAATCTTTAGAAACTCACTTTCACAAAAATTGGAATCATAATAACATTAACATGGAACCTAAAGATAAAATAAAGGAGTTTATAAACTACAAACATGAATACCAAAAGTTTAATAAACAACACAGACTAAACTATTGGACAAAAGTATCATACATATGCCAGAGGTTATTACAAAATAAATAAGCTTTTTAAAATCAAAACAAAGCACCGGGTAATGATGGTATTTTCATACCAGAGGTATATAAAACTTTCTAAAAGTACACATACTTCTGATATAGCATACATACAGGGTTTTATGCCTTTGGCCCAAACTGAGTTACACAACCCCCCATCTCTAAGGCAATATACATTTATTTCGTCACAATTTTAAAAGTCTCAATAAAGATTCCAACTAGATGTGAACACTGATGCATCAGCCCATCCCTATTACTCTTCTTTAACAAGCTTGACACACAAAAATGTGTTTAATGAGTATTTTAAGCTGATATGATCATGAAGACAATCATCCCTATATTATATAGATATAGATCAGACAGGCTTCATTGTGTAAATAGAAAATACTTTTGATAATATAAGAAGAACTTTAACATTAAATTGATTTTTGCAAATAGAAGTGGCAAGAAAGATTTAACACCTCTACTTAGTCTCCTTGATGGCAAGTTCAGTATTTGATTCATAGTGTTGACTATACTGTCACATTTCCTACTGAAGTGCACAAACTTCCTAGATGTATTTCCAGTAAATCTAATTGAGATTTATACAAAGGAACATACTGGGCTTAGTATTAAGGTAGGAACATATGTCTCACAAAAATACCTACTAAAGGTACAAAACAGCAGTCCTAATTTCTTCCACTATTATTCACTTGCTAATAATGGAGCCTTGGGCTAATTTGATCAGGAAACAGTACTATTATTATAGAGGGTTTTGAAATAGATGGAAATGCAACACTCTAAAATTCAACTTTTTTGCAGATGACAGTTCCCTAATTACACTCAGCAGGATCTAATCTTTTCTATGCAGTCTCATTTGATAAATGCATGAAATTCCTTTAAAAGTATTTCTGGTTTTAATCATCTCAAGTCACGAAGAAAACTAAAAATACTACCTATATATATACACGAAAAAAAATATTCCATTAGTGATTTTACTAAATATGTACCCAATCTAGGTCAGATAACTTATTTAGGTGTAATATTATCTAAAGATATTAAATCTATTATATATAATAAATTATAATACCTGTTTTTAATATACAAAATCGTTTTTAATACCTTGGAATAATATGTTTTTTTACTATGGAGGAGAGACTTACAATTATTAAAATGATAATCTCCCCAAGATTTTATACTTAATACAATCAATAATACTTCCACCTACAAAAAATAATTATCAAGAAACTGAATACACTAAATGTTAACAATTTCCTATGGGCAACCCTAATAGACCTAGGATTGCATTGTTAAAAGAAACATACTAATAGCTGGTCTCAAGTGTATTTCTTTTCCAGACTTTTAATTTATATACTATCTCTTCTATTGTAAAAGTTATTACTTTTATTAATTGACCAGTCATATGTTGCAGTAAAATGGAAAGATTACTGTGAGCTAATTAGTATACACTTCATGAAAATCTCCTTAACACATAAAATATGATTGTAAATAACTCCATGTTATGGTTACTAAAGTTGAATTTTGTACTTCACCTATTACACCTTAAAATATATAGTTAGTTACCCATTAAATATTATTATTAGCTATCAGTAACCTTATATTCATGCAATTCCCGTAAAATATAGGGAATGGAATTTTATTATATTCCCCTATAATGTATAACTCCAGGTATGCTTTTGTCACAATTCAATACTTTTGAAGGAACTCCATTTAGCTATTAAGGTGATAATGATCTAAAGTACTGGTATCAGTTGATATCTGATAATAAAGTTAAAAATCTAGATTTCTAGTAAAACAAGAATTTGATCTAAGAGAAACTTGCTGGTTAGAGGTTCGTGACTCTTTAGGACATTAACATCTTCATTAACAAACATAGATCTAAATGTCTTACAAACAGTTGCAAAGAATTCATTCTGAACACTGATTGATCACTTGATATTAAATTTACAAACATAAAAGTTTCTGGATATGGTAAGCTTTCATACATACACATAAAATTATCAGACAAGAAACTTTTTACAGTGTGGTGATATACATACTGGGGAATTATGTTTCTACTTCCATTAATGGGGACCTGTCTACCAAATCAACAAGACATTAAACAATATATATTGGAATCTGCCTATATAGAACTACGCCTTCCATTGTCTGGAGACTTTTACATGGAAATTTTACAGATCTTTTTATACACCTTCCTTTGATGATGAATAAAATAAATAATAAAAGATAAACTCTATGGGTAAAAGATGTAATGTAGAAATTCAATGCCGACTGGGCTCATAAGCGTTTTATGACTGTGTAAAATTGGAAAGAATACTGGAAGTCAATTAATCGAATTTTTTATGGCTCTTTTACAGATAATTTCTATTATTTCTAAATCTCTTATATTATTCAATACCACCTGTACCTCAAAGTGTTAAAAGGAAGGTTAAGCAGCCCTTGTTATGGTCTAAGAATTCTAGCAGTTATGGCTGTGGAAAAATACCATAAATCCAGAAATTGATTTCAGATACCACCCTTCTCGCTCTTAATGGAATGAAAAAATAAAATACATGAAATATAGGTGTGCCATATGGAAATAAAACACTCATAAAGGTCAAGAACAAATAGAAAAGCTAATCTTATTATATTGTATGGGATAAATTTGCAAAACCTGTTACAAAAATCTTAATTTCAATAGCATGGTATTTTAGTTTCTAATTCAATTGGATCTGATTGTAGTGTGGATGTCTTTGTAAAATACTTTTGGTTGTCTTTGTTGAATGTTATAATCATATCTATTTTTAATTACTTGTACAAAATTGTTATGATATTTCTTCTTAGAGTATGCTTAAAACAATAAACTTGCCTTTGAAAAAAAAAAAGATTGTGGTTTTCGATGTGCGCTGGAAAACACCGTGGGCAGTAAGAAGCTGTATCCAAATCTGTTGCCATAGGAGATATGCGCTTGGTTGCAAGAGCAGTCTCTTTTTCTGATCTGTTAAGTCAGAAGTTACTTAATGCTGGCACACCTCTGGACAAGCGTTGAATTTCTATCTCAGACACCCAAGCTCAAGCTATGCATTTAAGAGAAAAAGTAAGTAAAGTCCCTACACAAACTGTCGTAAGAGCTTTCTACAGATACAACCCTAAAATTTAGTAGGAATTTAGTGCAAAACCAAATGATACTGTTTTCTTTTCTTTTTCTGCCCTTTTTTTAGTTGCAGGTTGGCCTCAGTGCAAAATATAAATATACACTTGTGAGAAAACCCAATGCAATGCAAGGACATGTGAATTTTTATCCAGGTAGTACTCTTCAGAAGTGAGAAATGGAATATGAAGCTGAATGGAGATATACCAACAACAACCACTGTGGTACCATTTCATTCACTAAACAGAATGTTTATATGGATGTACGCCGGGCCATCTTTTGAAATTGCAGAAACATCCATAGGCATTTTGTTTTTTGTTTTTTTCCTTGATATGCCATAGATTTTAAGCAACAACAGGGAACATTTTAAGTTTTCAGGGTGGAAAGGTCTATCTCTCATTTCCTTTTGTTTGTTTTTTTAAGTTGAAAGATATATTATTTTATTGATTTCTTAAGAAGGAAGTTAGTTTGACCACTTAAATAACCATTCCAATTCAATTTTTTTTTTGCCTTTTTCAAAAACACATTCTCTGGGATTTATTTAATCTTCCGTAAGACTGTCCTCAGACATTAGTCTTACAAGAAAGCAATTCAGTCTAAGAGTATAATGGCAGCATGCCATGCATATTAATGAGGGTGCACTGCCCTCAACTCTAAAGCTTTACATGGAGCATGGACGAGTGGTAGGTGTGTCAGAATTGCCGAAAGCAGTCCATAGATCCACGCCCCTACAATCACAGCTTTCGCAGGTGTCCGGGTTATGAACCAGCAAGCTTCATGAAGATATAGGCCTGCAAAGGCTGTAAATCACTGCAAGGGCAAGGTTAGTAAATTATTCCCGTATGTACTGTTAAGTATAAAATAAAATGAGAGAGCTCTTTCAAAAGTAGTTTTAAATCCCAATAAATAAAGGTGTAATTACAATCTCTTTAATAAAATGTATATATTCCTGGAGCGCCTGGTGCTCTGTGTCACTTTCTTTTGATATGTTGTTGTAACACTCGTTGCATTCTACAAATAGTAGTGTTATATTACAGTTGTGTCAAACTCCATTACCACTTGGGTAGGCCCATATAATATGCATGAAGGAGAGTGCCAGTAGCATTTGCATGCATATTTACAGGCCCTGAAATCAAGTTGGTTCACAGCCCAGCATGTACAGTGTTAATCTGGCACATGAGTAGTTTGGTATTGTGTCTCTGGTAGAAATGTCACAAAAGGTCAGAAATGTAGGGACCTGTTAACATATAACTGATACTTTCACTCTTGAACATATCATAGATAATTATATGAAAGTAGAGCTGCCGCGTTAAAACCATCTTAGCAGTAGTGTATGGAGCAACTTTCAAAAATATGCTTGCAGTAACGTCTGCATCTCTTGACAGTTTGAAGGAAGATACAGGTTTCTCAGTATATTATGATCTAAGCAAAACCAATTGCACAATATAATCCATATTGCACGCAATAATGTTACTGTACACATATAAATCGCAGTTACAGGAACGGAAGTGGAAACTAAAGGATATAAGTGTTGTTAATTGGAGCCATCTTTTTCCACCCCACTGTATGTGCATAAAATGCACCCACACCAATCGGTATCTAATCTCTCAAAACACTTTGCTGGGACATATGTCCTATTGGTTTATAAATATTTGCATTTGATTTTGCGCATGTGCCCCGTGTTAAACAATTTCCACATTGGCGGCTCATTGCCATCAATAATTAAACCCGTACGCTGTAATGTCCACCATTGTTCTATATATGCATAAAAGGGTGCTTGCTTTTCAACTGTTAGAAACTGGTGGTTGGGTTGCTCGGGAATACTTTTGCATGCTATGTTAGAACTAAATTGGGAATGATGTTGACTGTTACTATATCCCATATCTTATTGAACTCCTCCAAAACATAGTTTTGTGGCGGGTGTCGTGGTCCCAGCGGACCCACCTGTCCCACCCTCAGCTGTCCACATGGCACCTGGAACCAGCAGATCTGGTGCCTGGCCTGACCTCCTCCTCCATTGGCCTTGTGCTACCTTAAGGGGTGGAAGCCAGAGAGAGGCTCTGCCCTCAAAAGTGTGGGCAGAGGAGGGGCACATATCACCCTTCTCGAACGGTCTGGGCTGTGGGTGTGTGAGACGAGCATCTCTGTTGCAAACCCCACGCCAGCTTGAGGTCAGAGTGGGTATCATCCCCGGGGTCACCCTGCCCTCCTACACAGCCTCCAGCATAGCCACCCTGGCTGGTGGGGAAGGTGCAGGTGATCGCTCATGGGTGGGGACCCAGTCCCATCATTGCGCTCTGATCTGGGGCCTGGCCTGGTAATTTCCAAACATCCTTGCCCATAAAGCAAAAAGTTCACTCCACCAGAGTGTGTCAGTATACCGGCCCCTGTATGCGCGCCTCAAGTTTTGCCTGTTTACCCCAACCTACTCCCAAATAGTCCATCTCCCCACCCCACATTCCACCTCAATTTGAAAACAAAAGGGCAATCTGTTCCCAAAAAATTTACGCCCATACATAGCTGTCGCTATTTTGCACGCATGTCCCACCGGACACATGAAATTATTTAATTTGTAAATAATAAACATACTCTTTGTTGTCCCTCATCCTCTCTAGTTAGTTTGCGATTCTTTACCTCCACCTATTGCATACAGGCACAGCTGTTTCTGTTAGAAGAAATGGGTGCACAGTGGACCTTCCTGCACAAACTGTACATCCCTAAGCTATTTCATACTGTCTTTCCTTGTGGCCCCTTTTCACCACCCCCTGTAGCTCCCCATTTTTTCTTCAAGGGAGAGACTATTACAGCTAGCGGGTTTGCACAAACCTGTGCAAACCCACTTACAACTGCTTGGGTGCCTAGGTCACCTTGTGTGTGTGTAGCTTGAATGGCTCAGGACAAAATAAAACACCCAAAGTCCCCAAACCTAAGACCTTGCACACACCACACAAACATGAAGTTTCACCAAGCCATGGTATATACACCAAGTTGGTGCTTAAATAATTATGGCTCATGCACTCTAGAATGAGGAATGTAAAGGAAAAATTATGAATACCATACCACATAACTTGTTCTAGGATGTTGGACCAACAGGACAGTTAGGGGATTACATAAAAGGACTGTGATAAGAGAAGCAGCCATTTAGCAGGAAATAATGTTACACCCATCACTTTGCAACCCTTAATAGTCATATCGTAATACAGCAGGACAAACACTGAGCATATCTTGTTTAGGCAGAGGCCACATCCCGCTGTCCTTTCAATTTTCAGGATGTCCTGACGTGCGCAATTTAGCTCTGTCCCTCTGAATCCCTCCCAAAACTACTGACTTCGAATTGTAAAGCGTGGTGAAATTACACCCTAATGAATAATGACACACTATATAGACACTTTTACTTTAAAGTGTATTAATTCATATGCTCTGACTCTTCAATGTCTCAACTTTAATGGTACTGTTATTTTTAAAGGTGTCCCTGATTGTCCCTGACTTTTTCTTGACTTTCCCCTGAGCTCCAAGTTCAAATATGTACCTGATTGGTTGAGAAGTTCAGGAAAGCGCAGAAATATTGAGCATATCAACCTTTCCTTGCTGTTACTGACCGTGCAAATAGCTTTTGAATAGAGTTTCGGAAGCATACCTCATGGTAGAATACAACAGTAGAAGCCAAATGGATGTAGGGCATGTACTGGTAGCAACCAACTGTAAGAATGCCATTGCACTATTAAGTGAAAAGACCTGTGGTGTACAGACAAAAAATAACAGGTTATTATCTGCCATCATGTGATAGGTCTACAGTTGGGAGTTATTAGACAGACTACTTAGTCTTGATAAACTAACATGTACACAGCAACCTCAAGTCCAGCAAACCACACAATAAAATTTCACGCCTTCTGTACTTCTAGTAACCCTACCCAAATGTAAACATACCCAGTGAATTCACTAAGGATGGTGGGGCATATACACAGTCTCCAAATGTGTCCAGTTTTTCTGAGTAGCTTTTGCTAATGTCAACACTAAAAGCACAAATCATAGGAACTGAGCAAAACGAATATTCACAGCATAGCAGTTCGTCAAAATTGGCCTTGTGCCAAAGGAATACATCTCAATAACTAGCTTTGTATGGACACATTAATTGTAAATAGTTGAAAAGAAAGTACATCTTTCCATGTATCTGGAGGAAGCATTTTGAGTAGAGAGTGGAATTTCGTACAATGACAAGTGGGTACTGGAAGCAGCAACATTAGGTCTGAAAGTACCAAAATGTAAATCTCGGCTACACCTGGCTTCTGATAAGGAACTACACCAATCATTCATCTTGTAAACAATGATGTCCACAGTGAAACAAGGATGATTCCATCTTGAAAGCTGAAAATAATGCTCACATGAGAGTCAGCAATTTATAGTAATTGGGTTGTTATGACAGTGATTACCGCACTACTACACAGCAGGTTGCATGCACTAGCAAAATGATGGCCACTAACTGGTGCAGAGGCAAATCACATGCTCATGTGCAAATTTGCCAAAGCAGGCTGCACCCCACAACAAATCAATCACTCTATTGCAACGACCGACAGAGAGAGAGAGAGACAGAGAAAGGAAATGAAATATTTCCAAATCATACAAAGGAAAGATATGTGGCACATATGTATTCACTGGCATGTAGTAGATGTTATTGAAGAATAGTCTACATAATGTGAACCATTCATATGTGGCAGCAGTACTTCTTTACGCACAGATGTTCTTCTTAACTACTGCTATGGACAATACTGTGTGTACCTGTTTGGAGTGGGACATACCTGTGAAATGTGTAGCTCAGCATTAAATGTCAAAGATCTGATCCATTATCTGTGTTCTGTACAGTAGTGTGGCCAATGGCTGTTGGGGATTAGCTAACATTATATAAACATGGGTGTGGCAGAACAACACATGCATGATAGTCATATTAAAGTGTAGCTTAGCATTGGCAACTGCTGTATCAGTCTAATATGATTATCTAGCATTTTCCATTATACCCCTAATGTTAGTGTGTGTTCATATGTGACACCTGTTTGTGTTGAAGCAAGGCCCAACGGTTCAGCTGTGAGGTCCAGGGACTTACAACAGTGTGTACCTTGTGTGTATAAAACATACAGAAATATATGTGTCATATATATTCACATCTGTATATGTGCATAGACAGGGACATATTGCAACTGTTGTGAAGGGTGAGATATATGTTGGTGAAGGTTAGTATGCATTTTGTATGTAGGTTTTAGTGTGTGACAAACAAGACAGCATACAGTGCTGGTATAAGAGATGTGGTGGTTAAACACTGTGGGTGGTTTGTTCAGTTTGCAATGTTGAAGCCAGTAAGGCCTGCTAAAGCTACTGGGCTGTC
>NW_025054597.1:0-8981 GCF_019279795.1 Protopterus annectens
CCTTTTTTAAATCAAACAGTTACAAAATATTGGAAACAGAAACCAGACCATTTTCTGCAAAATAAAAAAAGGAAAACAGAATGAAAAGCCACTGTAGTACTTGTTTCCTTGGATGGGGGACACACTGCACATTTACACTCAAAACTCCCTTGCCTTGCTTGGACACATCCAGAGTCACTACATGGGGGAGTGGGATGCAACAAGTATGTCACAATTTGAAATGTCTCTGGCTGACTGTGATGGCCCTGACACATTTGTCATACCTCTCAACCTCAGAGCAAGAAATCTGGACAAAGCCATACACAGAAGTGGGACAAAGGCCCAAAAATAAGGACAATTTTTAAATATTGCTCTAATAAACTTAGAAAGATAATAGGTCTTGCATTAGTATGAATTCTTCTTGAAGTGTACAAAATCTTGAAACGCAAATGTCTGTCATTATTATTTCAACTTCAGTCTTTAATAATGATTTGGTCACAAAAAACACAATTTTTATGAAAAATGCACAAAAATGTGATGCAAAAATATCATAAAATAGCCACAGAATACAGCTGGGAACCTGTCAAAGAAGGGACACTTTTAATATTAGTACTGCTAACTTGAGCAGCTGACAAAATAAAAGTATCTACATGCATTTCAAGTTCCCTATAACTTTGATTATTACAGTTATTTCTTAATTTGTAAACCCTCCATGTTTTCTTCCAAAATTGCTATTTTGGCGGAGGGATTATTAGGGGGAAGAGCAAGCCTGAGCCAAAAATCGGACAGTTGATAGGGTTATTATGCCTAATTTATAAAGCAATTTATTTGCATGCACCTTCCTCAACCTGTTAATACAGTAAATCTAAACAAGGCCAAATATATTAAATATATATAAACACTACTAAAATTGCTCTTGTATAAATTAAGACAGTTGATAGAATAACAGGTCTTCATTTTCTTAGCATGTTTTTCTGAAGGTTATGAAGTCTGAAACTCAGTGTATCATTATTTAGTGATTTGGAATCTTAAATGATTTGCTGAAAACTATAAATTTTATGCAGAATAAAACCAAAAAATAAGAAGCAAAAACTATTCATTCTTTGAAAATCTGGATGGTTGGGAGGTATAGTTCAGCTGGGCCTGTCTGAGTTTGCTGCCCTCCCTCACAAATCATCATGGTTGAATGGAGCCTCTGCACATTCCAATGATCCAAATATTTGGCTATTTCACTCCATTTACTAACCGGGAAAAGCTGAAAGACACAACAACTAATGTGTAAGCACGTTTTACTCTTCTATGATGAGTTGGACTTCATTTAAAAGTTTTATTTGTATTTACACAAACATTCAAGACATCTGCTAAACAAAGCAATGCAGTCTCACAATGAAAACACACTTAGCATTAAAACCTCTGCCCTTGAAACTCATATTCATTGAAACAGCATTGAAACCCATGTTCAAAGAAAACATATTGCTGTGTGGCAGATGTACTAATTTTGGGCTGTTTTCAAATCATCATAGGTCCCTTGTATATGAAACATACATGCTCTTGATACACCTTCCTCACTGTACTAAATTATATTCTTTGTGCTAACATAGCATAGTTGTTAGAGGGCGTTTTGAATTGTTTTGAACATTTTTCCAATAAGCAATGAAACAAAATGCATGCACCAATGACAAACTGCCCAATTCACTGATTTCATCATAAAAGTTCACTCAAATTTCATACAGTCCACTATTATCAGTAAATATGCACACCCCACAGTCCACCATTATCAGTAAATATGCACAACTTCTGAAGTAGTAAAAAGTAATCTAAATAATTCCATCGCTACATAACCTGTAATGAAGATTGCTGCTAGCAATCACCTTTTATATTTCATGGTTTCATCGAAAAACAAAGTGTCTGATGCCCCTGAGGAATAAATTGCTCAAATTACATTACTACAAAATAAGCTAGTAATATTGCAATAGGAAATGGATGGCAAACTGATAACAGGCTCATAGTTAGTATCTTAACTTTCTCAGTACGGCAGTATTCACCTCTTATGGAGTAGAACAACCTTCTGCAACAAAAAGCAAGTACACAACCTGTTATGTTATTAGCAATGCGAGCTGACTTAGCATAATCAGCACTAAACTTCTCTTCCCCTGCAGCTCTCAGCTCCATGTAGACCCATCAATACTCAACTGCATCTCAACTTCGTGAGCACAAGAAATCTGAAAAAGCCAAATTTATTGGGTGGGTCATGCTGGGCAAAACCAGGGATACATTAAACATTGCTTGTATAATCTTGAAAGCTGCTAGAATAAAATGCCAAGTGTTACCACCATACATTTTAATGGAAGGTCCCTGTGCAAAGAGTCAGAACAACATACCACCACTATGCTAAATCACCTGGTTTTGTGAAAAGAAAAATGCTGTGTTAACACCTCACTACTAAGATTTACTGCCAAAGGTCCCTGTAAAACAAAGTCAGAGCAACATGTACCGACTATGTTGCCAGATCAGCTGCTTTTGTGAAAGAGAGGAAGACTGAAAACTTAAATGGCTATCATTTAATGAATTGAAGTTCTCACCATAGCTGTCGTCAACCTCTTAGCACAAACAACACCTGCATTAAACCCAGTAATGAGGGAATACCCCTCAAACATATTCAGTAATTCAGTTCTTGCTTATAGCTGTCAACCTTGGCAAAAACCTGGACAAAGCCAATAACAGGGTAATACAGTCCCAAAAAATAAGGGAGACAAATTTCAAATAGTCGTATCTTATAAACTTAGAAATTAAGGCTACATAATAAAAGGTTGTTCCAAGCAGAGTAATAAAGGTTATTATTAGCTTTCTAGACTATACCTCTCTAGGGTATCTGCCAAAACTCATCATCTTGAAGTCTCTAAATTCTGGCAACGCAAACCAGTTTAGGGTGCAATATCTTCAAGTGTAGGTAAAATGTACCTTCCTGATAACTGCATCATTTAATCTTTTTAAACCGGACATGTTTCTTCACATCTTCTCTTTTCATAATCTCTTTATAGGCATATCCCTGTGCAGCACAGGCTCAGTTTACACCCTCTTTCCATCCTTCACCGCAATAGCTGCACTCGCATACTTAGGGTTTGGCCTCTACTTTTAAAGAGTATTGGAAATGATATTCCTTCTGGGCATGGTCAAGGCATTTGGGGATCGATGAAAAGTCCGTCATCTTCAACTTTTTCTTTACTGGCTCATAATTGTTGACCAACTTCTCCAGATATCACTCAACATTAATTTAGTTTATTCCTGGCAACCAGTCCCTATTTTCACAAAATGCCACAAAGTTCTACTAAATATATTTTTCAATGATGAGCCTTCCAGAATATAGATCCAAAAGTAGCACACACAGAATAAATAAAAGAAATGCAAGGCAGATATCATCAATGAATGCCAGTACACAATGAGCAAAAAACAATGTAATCAGTTCAGCAAAGATTGTACCAGTGGCTTTAAACTGATTATTTTTTGAGCCCCTTTGCCTTTGCCAGGATGACTATCTGAAGATGGTCAGTGCCTCCCTCATATTCACCCACCTCCTCTGAATGACTGGGCCCGAGTGGCTATAAAATCACCTCCCTACTACCTTTGAGAAGCATCACTTCTGCACCTTCACTTGTTCTGTTCTTCTTCTTCTAGAACTTCTTTCTTTCTACTACTTCTTTTTTCAGTTCTCTGCCTCTTCTGACAAAAATATAGGCCGCCCAAAAAAATAAATAAATAAAAATAAAAATCCAATGGCAAATTAAAATGATAACAAATCCAGGTTCGGTAAATCCTTCCCCGTGCAGACTGACCGATCTTGAAGTCATGAATCAATCCATTAACTGATTCTTATTGTTGAAGCGATTTCGCTCTTTTTCCCCAGCACATAAAGCCCTAAAGAGAGCTGGAAAAATCAATCAGCAGCATTTAGCCCAGCAGCAGCACGCCATGTACATGCTGGCAGGATCGGCCGCAGAGTCCGAGCCCTTTCCAATTCCACCCCTATGCGTTTGGAACCAAGAGATAGACTGCTGGGCATCACAATGATGCTCAATTAGTCCACCAGGCTGCGTCAATAAACAAAACAAAACAAACAAAAATTATTTAAAACGCCGCAACCCGAGGCGGTGGCGGTTAAGCAGACACATTTGCTGCATTGAGTCCAGAGTCGGACTCGGAGACAAACAAAGTAAACCAAAAAATAGTACTGTGTCAGCCAGTCTCACTCTGTCACACAAAAAGGTACTTTTCTTTTTTAGCTGAGGGGTCTGCAGTCCGCAGTCCGATGCTATGAGCCATGGTGGAAGCTGCTTCCCTCGGTCCTTGTGCTTAGTAATAACACAAGGAACTACATCATGGTATTTGCGGACTGACCGCTCTGTGCTCAATATCACAATGGCCGAGAGGAAAGAGGGTAACACAATATCATCACAATCACAAGAATATTAAAGCACACCTCAGGAAGTTTGTGGCCCATCAGTCTGTTTAAATGTTCAAATGTACATCCACTCATCAATATGAGGTTTTATATTGTAAGAAAAACCCTCTGATTCCTCCATAGCATCCTGTTTTCATTCAACAATGCACTCATTATCACTGCAACCCTCGGTCTTAGAATGAAAGGGTAAGCTCAAAAAATAATCCAGAGAGTTTTACTTTAGATTACTTCATCAAAGAAAATTCAATTAAATGAGCAAACGTAATAGTCAACTGCAATATGCTTCAAATAATATCTCCACCACCTATGTTCATCTATACAAAAAAAAAAAAAAAATTTCATCCAGAAAAGCATCAACAACCGCCTTGTGGGATAATTAAGTACTAGATTTTGTATAAGCACCAGCCTGAGGCTGAATATCAAAAATGGCTGCAGATGCACTGATTTCTGCAGCTTCCTACAGAGACTTGCTATTCATTTCCAGTGGAAGCCCATGGAGAGAAGCTCCACAGAATGCAAATTACAAGAGTAGATAAATATCACTCACAAAAAATATACAATGGTAAGAGAAAATATAAGCATCAAACAAATCTGTAGAAAATATTTATTTATTTATTATTTATTTATTTTACATTTGTTAACTGGGGGTGTCTGACTGAGCCGAAAAGGCCCTTTTTCAGCAGAGGACCGGGGAGAAAAATTCCACAAATTAAAATTACAGACAAGAAACAGGTTTGTACAGTGGTATGTGGCACATAAACAGTTACAGTGGACAGAAACAAACAAAACAAAATATTAATTTTTAAAATAAAGGTAATTAATAGATTTGTGGTGTACAGCTGAAATTTGGTACATAGGTAGAATACATACATAGTACACAGGTAGACTACATACACTGTAGATTAGCCAGTGTTTGTGAGTAAGACTGAAAACTATTATCAAGTGCTCGACTTAGTAGTGTATGTATATGTTATCCTGCTTTCACGCAGCTCTGTGGAGCAAATCATGGCACTGCCAACTTTTGTTTTTGAGATGTAAGTTGCCTGGATGAGGTTCCTTAAACAGAGGCTTTGGATGATGTGTTTTGAATGCTAGTAGGAACAGAGTTCTATTTTTTTGAACCACTGAACGATTATATATAGTGCATCTCCAAAAGCTATTGTAGCTGTTAGTGATTCTAGTAGTAGTTTGTTTTGTTGATTCTAAGAGGCCGCTTTGGCTGAGTGATGTTGTATTAGGTTTCTGAGGGCAGTGACACTTATTGGGAGTGTAATAGATATAATGACAGAGGCAGAGCCTGATTGTAGGTTGGTGCAGGTTGGGGCAGTTCAAGCCAGTGGAGCTGTCTCAAAGCAGTACAGTGATGGGTTCTATATGAGCAATTTGCAGCAAAGCAGGCAATTCTGTTATAGCAGGCTTCCATTTTGCTTAGTCTGGGGTTTTTCGTTGAGATTTTCAGTCAGAATGCGGTGAGATGCATAGAGTAGGGTGGATAGAAAATGGGAGCCGAAAGCAATGACTGATCTTAAAGCTGTTGTTGGGAAGAAATGGTTTGATACGGTAGAGTGACCCCTAGTTTGGTAAGTGTACTTTTTTAGAAGTTAAGTTGGAGATGACTATCAAATTTTAGGGTGGGAGTCTATGGTTATCTTAATAGTATAGCCTGTGCCATTTTGAGCAATTGGAGTAGCATTTGTGGAGTAGATAGGTGAAATTGACTGTTAGTAAGTTTTTGTTAGAACTGCTTATAACCGCGTAAGCTGAGTTTTCGGACCGGAGGATAAGTTGGGGTTTGGCAAGGAAGTTTTCAACGTCAGAAAATGCTAGGTTGAGTTGTCATTGCAGGAGGTGTGGGAATGTTTCGTAGCAGCACAGATACTGGCGTGTAGTGTCATCTGCAGCTACTGAATTATAGATGCATGCTGTGTGGAGGTATGGGGAGGTCATTTGTGAAGACTGTGAATAGTAGAAAATCCTGAAGATAGAACCCTGTGGGACTCCTATAGTTATGGGCAGCTGAGGAGAGAGAGAATTTTCCCATTTCACAGCTTGGTACCTGTCAGTTAAGTATCTTTGGAAACAGGTAAGAACCAGGTAATACAAGATAAATGCTTTTAAGATAAATAAGTGTGAAAGAAAAAGAAAAAAATAGAAGATAAATGCAAAATGTGTATGAAAAAATAGTAGTATTGTTGACAAAATGTAAGTCTCCCTCTGCGGAGTCCTATTAGAGAGGAAATATTGAGTTGAGTATGAGTTGCTGGCTACTGAGACTTGTCTGCATATATCAACTGGACATAAGCTGATTTAAGTATACTTTTCTCTGCACTTATTTAAGATTTGAGTCAGTGTATTGGTGTGTCTTTAGATTCAGTAGCTGAATATTGTGTCTCTGTCTCTATTTGGTTAAGTTGCCTGAAGTGTGAAAAAGTGTAGCCATCTGGGCTCATTGAAAGTTGTTAGACTGCTTTGAAATTCCTTTGTTAGTGTTAGTTAGCCTGGGGGGTTCTGCTAGCATTAAAATATGTGTTGGTTACATTTCTAGTAATCATTTTATTCAGAGTTGCTGGCTATTGAGACTTGTCTGCATATATCAACTGGACACAAGCTGATTTAAGTATACTTTTCTCTGCACTTATTTCTAAGACGTTTGAGCTTCAATAAATATTGTGTGTCTTTGATTCAATAAATATTGTGTGTCTCTGTCTCTCTGCAGTTAGTTCCCCACCTCCCTTCTCTGTTTCCTGTTGTGGTGTTAATCTTTGGTGGCTGGAATCATTTGCCCACCCCTGCTGTATATATCTTGTTTTTTGCACACCTCCTGGACCCAGCTCATTTGTCTGCACCAACTGAGTACAGTGCGGAGATCATTATTTGACTTTCAGATACCCCTGCCAACCCCATCTCCTCTGCCATGTGCCAGAGAGAGCACCTCTGGGAAGGACACATTCCCCTATAGTGGGTCTTTAATCTGCTCTTGCCTCCTCGGTCTCAAAAAAAAAATGTGTGCACTTCATCTGCTTTTACTCTATTTGTGTTTTTCTTCCTCACTTTATTACCTTTATTTTGCTTTTGCCTCTTTCTTAAAAGTACCAATTGAATTTATTCTGCTGCCTTTATTAATGCTTGTTGGGTAGCCTGATTGAAATTGTAAATTATTATTATTCTGGCAAGGCCTTTGGCTTCTGAAGTAATTCTGGGCTTCAAAACCAGTTGTTTTAGATTAAGAAGATTTCGTGGTCTGCACTGTTGTGGCAGCAGTATAAAAGTAGCGCCATATCCTTCTAAGTTGGGAACTGCTGATTGAAGGCTGCCCTCAGTGTCTGGTGATTCTAAAAAAAGTGTATTAGTTCTTGGGTTACACTTGGGCTTCAGGCCAGTTACTTTTATCATTACAAGGCTGGGTTTGTGTGGTCTGCACCTTGTGGGAGGAGAGGCTAGATTCCTGCCCTTTTCTGAGCTGAGAATTTCTGGTTACAAAGGCTTATTGCAAGCATGTTACTTGAACTGTCCTTCTTTCTCGAAATCTGTACGCCTTTTGTTTGTTGTAGAATAGACTAGATTCAGGCCAGCTGATCTAGTTTCTTTGCTTGTATAACATGTGCACTAATCCAGGTCAGTCAGTTCTTTGGAGAAGGGTTTTCTGTACTCCTAGTGGCAGGACTGTGCAGTCAGAACTTGTCTTGGATTGAAGACTGCTGGAACAGGGCTCAGTTTTGAGCTTTTTAACTGGTTAATTGGGTAAAGCGGTTGTTTTTGATTGTATCTGCTCTATTTTTCTTGAAAAATATTTATATACATACTTATTTCCCACTTTTCTGAACTAGTATAGTCCATAGTTTTCTGTGGTCACTGCTGAATCCAGGGCTGCTTACTGAAGTTTCAAAAGTTGCCCATACCTTTAATTGTGATAGGAAGGAAAAGTTTTTTTCTTGTTCGGCCTGTGAGAGGTGAGGGTCGGAGTGCTTTGAGCAGCCTAGCTGTCCCTGAAGGAGTGGTTTCAGCCCTGTAGTTAGAGTTTTAATTGGTCATTTTGGCCACTTTTATCTCTTCTTCACTTCTCTGGTATAAAAAAGTAAGCTTTGCACTTGTATTCCGCTTTTCCAGCAAGTGCCTTCCAGGTGTTCTGGGTATAGTCTCAGCAGCAGAGAGACAAAAGAGAGACTTTGGAGTGATTTTAAGTATCATTTTCCTGCTTTTCTGCCGCCTTAACTAATTCCGCCTTAAAACACCAAAGTTTTTTAGAAGTGTTTCTGTGTGATTTAAAAAGTTTTGTTATTGCTACATGGTCGTAATTTTATTTGCTGCCTGCACTTGACTTAAGTCATTTTTGTGGTTAAATAATCTGTTTAACTGTTGTAGGCTACACACTAAAGGGCAATAGCCTTTTCTGTGCATTTAAAGTGTTGTTTTGATTGTATCGGCTCTATTTTCTGAAAAAGAAAGTAAAAAACGAAAAAATATACTTGTTTCCCACCTTTCTGAACTACTTTAGTCCAGTTTTGAAAAGGCTTTATTTGTGATTCCTTACTTGGATAGGGAA
>NW_025054598.1:0-8400 GCF_019279795.1 Protopterus annectens
CCAACATGAAATGGTTTAATCTCACACACAATGAGAAAGCAGCTTTAAAAGATTTATC
Source organism: Protopterus annectens (assembly GCF_019279795.1). Lineage (NCBI taxonomy): Eukaryota > Metazoa > Chordata > Ceratodontiformes > Protopteridae > Protopterus > Protopterus annectens. The sequence continues at coordinate 59 of NW_025054598.1, forward strand.
TACTGACAGAAATGTAAGGATTATGAAGGCGGATAAAGGAACAGGAGTGGTTCTTATGAACCAAAAGGACTATGTCAGCAAAGTTGAAAACACGTTGAAGGATGATGATTTTTACATCAAAACCACCTTGGAAGAAGTTCAAAAGAGTTTTACAAAAATAGACACAGTACTTAAATCTTTACTCAGGAATCAACACATTACTTATGAGGAATATATTTTTATGCATACCCCCAACCCTAATTTAGGGAAACTTTTTGGAATTCCCAAGATTCATAAAGACTCATTGAACCCACCTTTCAGATTGATAATCTCTAATAATAGAACCAAAACTGAGAGAATTGCCCAGTATGTTGATTTTATTCTGAATCCAGTAGCTCAATCCAGTCCTTTTTACATTAAAGACTCTTGGGATTTCCTCAACAAACTACATAACTCTAACTTCAATGGCAAAAATAAAATAATGGTAACTTTGGACATAGTGGCTTTATATACCAACATCCCTCATGTGGAAGGGTTAGCTTATGTTAAGCATTTTTTACATAAGTTTATGAAAATGCCTAAAGCTAAAATAGACACACTACACTCTCTGATGTCTTTAGTTTTAGAAAATAACTACTTTCATTTCAACGACTCTATTTTTAGACAGGTTAGAGGGGTAGCCATGGGCACTAAGATGGCACCAGCATTTGCAAATGTTGTCTTAGCAGAATGGGAACTTGACACATTAGTGCACTTACCCGGATTTGAACTCACTGAACTTTATATCAGATTTATAGATGACATTTTTTTTGTATGGAAAGGCACGAATTCACAGCTTCAAATATTTTTAGATTCATTATCTGACAGTTTAGAGTTTCTACAGTTCACCATGGCAGGGAAGGGATCTTCAGTTACATTTTTAGACACCATGTTATCTATAAATGAAGTGTCAGGTGAACTCTCCTCAAATATATACCGAAAAGAAACCTACAGGAACAGTTACCTTGATTTCAACAGTCTACATCCAGAGTTCATGAAAAAGAACATTGTCAAGGTCCAGTTTGTTAGACTGTCAAGATTAATTGTGTTTATCGTATTTAATAGAGAATGTGATTTCGTCAGCAGTCCCCCGGATCTATGAATCCTTGCCAGGCATACGCATGGCGTAGGGGCAATTCCTAGCAAACGCCAGACATGGCGGCTGGAGTTTATCAGGTGTACTCCATCCAAAACCCTTGTGCATCAAATGAATACGCGGAGTTGCGCCACACCTCTGGTGTAGGTATGCTAAACAATACACCCCATATGCTGGTGTTGCACCATGCAAACGTAGAAGGCAAGTAGCGATTCACGGGCGTATGCTTGAGGCATGCTTATAACAGCAAAACGGCAATGTAAACCAAAAAACGGTTCTGTATATATCCAAACATGACATAGAAAGTAACGGAAGGCTGTAACGTCACTGTGTCATAGTCAGTGCAACATGGCAATGTGGAAAGAAAACCGAGAATGTCAAAGAAAACATGCAGAAAATGTAAGAAAATAACGACATAAATGTTATGTCGCCAGCAAAACCACAGCAGAACCCCAGGACATGTCCGGAAGGTGAGGAACAATGAATAATGGCAAGCTGTACCATAAAGAGCAGTATAAGATTTACATCAGCATCCACAGCCACAATACACCCGATAGTATGCTAATGGAAGCCACAACCACAGCCCAAGGGTTGCCGAGGTGGCGCCGTGTGTCTGGCGCCCGTAACCATAATATTAGTAGTCAATGCCATGCAAATGAGGCAGATAATACTGAATCGCCGAAACCCTTAATCGCCGGCGAAGGCCTGCACCTGCTAAACGGGCGACTTGGCGGTAATACACCGAGGAGTGGCCTAGAGGGAATACCTGTCAAGTCGCAGAGGGGTGTGCCACTGTAGGAGGAAGCACATTGGAGCCTGTGCAAACCTTGACGTACAATGCACATCACAAGCATCAGGACCGCGTGTGAGGAAATAGATGCGTCGGCTGAGAGTATTAAATGCGCGCACAGATGCATGTGCACCAGGATGACTACGTTCCTTCAAATCCAGTCATGTGACGTCACCGTCAACAACCATGCGGATACAGGAAGGTGATCACGGAGAATATATGAGGGAATGCGAAGCAGAATGTAATTGGAGTAAATAATGAGCAATTAACACCAATCAACCTATCGGCGAAGGCAATGTGCGCAGCTGACAACTCTGCATGCAGAAACCTGCAAAACGGGAAAGGGGAGGCATATGAATGCAAAGAAAGTAGTGGATGTTGCAGAAATGCAAAGAGCTTAAGAAACCGATACAGTTACAGCCTAGCAGAGAGTTAAGCATAACTGCGGGCGGGGCGCAGACAAAATGCATGATATGCTGGCATGTGCCTGCAGGATGCACTCCGTAAATAGTAGGTGCAACGTGCAGAAACAGTAAAGTAAGATGTAAAGCTAAACCAATGCAGGTAAGTGTATTATAACACCAAAGGCAACAGCGTTGCAGTGCCATGATAAAACGGAAGATAACCCACAGATACAGCAGCAGAGACACACCCAATGAGCATCACGGATTGTACAGCACAACACTATAAAGTGGGAATGCACACAACACACAGCGTGAATTCCCAAGCGGCACCTTCTGATTAATAAGCCTACGAGAACTTTTTAAAATGTATATGTTTGGAATTGCTGCATTGTAGCCGTGATACGCATCGGCATGTAATGTTAGAGACAGGGAAGGCAGGAGTTGGAGGAGGAGGGTGCCGACAACTACAGGAGGCCTCAGAGGAGAAGGAGAGTGTTCAGACCAAGAATTTGACCTACCAGGGGCTGCAAGACCTGGGGGTAGGTAGGCGTTACAGGGTGGACAGAGGGACACGTTACAGCAAATGAGTGGAGCTGTGCGGCCAAGCCTGAGAACAAGAGACAACAGAGGGGCCCATCGAGTGGACACAAAGTGTATGTGTAAGCTTGCGAATACTGGCAACAGGTACCTTTCAAAGGCCAACCGGGGATATAATGGGCATCTCACAGGCATCCAGCATCCAGAATTTACTACACCAGTTTCTGGATGCCATGTTACGACTTATGCCCATGAGTATATATACTTCCCAGATCTCAGGAGGTTGGCTAGCTTAATATCGCCCACTTCCACCCGTGTGGCACAATACCGGAGGTACTGGGTCACGCGATAGACTGTCACGGCACATGAAATCAAGTCACCACCTGGTGAGCAGGGTAGGCGCTACATAAACTGCAAAGGTTCCCTCCATCAATTGCCAGATTAAATTATTGCTGTCATGGGGCATTATCATGGATATGTGTGCTGGCAGTACCATTCATGACTCCCATATCTGGCATGCCTCCGGCTATCAGGTATTAAGCCAGGGGACATCACACAAGGTCACCTTGTGGGGATGCTATTTCGCATTGGAGCGTGGATGATCCCACACCCATCAGAAATGCACACACACACACATGCAAAACGCCATAATTAGGCTGCGCACAAACCAGAATAATCCAAAAGAGCGTGTGTTTGGGATGTTGAAATCACGGTTCGGTGCTTGGATACATCTGGTGGAGCCTTGCAGTACTCTCCAGGCACATGTGCCCACATATTCATAGTATGTGCTATGCTACATAATATGATCCTCGCGGAAACAACTGCAGGGACATAATGGTGTAGGGCCACCAAGCCCGCCACAACTGCCAAGTAGAAAACTGGAGGCACAGGGCATTCAGTGCCATGAACACACTGTGCCAGCCCAGTAGGCAGGCCAGTACCCAATATGCCTATGCCCAGCCCGGCAAGAGGAACGTATAGCACATACTCTGACAAGCGTAGGCCCCATGGACTGACACCTCCTACCTGCACAGTGATAAGATGACACACAAACATGTCCGCCCGTAATGTGTACTGTATGGGTGGTCCCATGTGTGACTCCAGCATAGGTAGCACCAAACACTGCACAACCAACATGTGAACATGGAGCGTAACACACCTCAACGCCTGTGAGGTCCGACCCAGCGAGCCGGTAGCCCGTATGCTGCGCATTTGTTTGGTGTGCCGCCTGCTGGCGCGCCACTGTCGGTGGTATAATTACGAAATATATAACAGATATAGTACAGTTCAACGAGTCACGGTTCCCGGTTGGTCGTGGTCAAACTCTCAACATAAATGGCCATACCGACGACGACCCCATTCATCGGGAGGACGGGCGCGAACATGGAAGATTGACCCGTATTCGTTGGGGATGGTAGCTGACCGTCGTGAACTTTGGGACGTGGTGTATTACTGGATGCGGGATGGAAGTGGAACGCGCGGCGTCGAACAACTGGGTACTGGCGAATACATAAAGGGCTGGGGCTGTAACCAGGTGCGGTTAGCCGTGTGCTGTCAATGACGCGTATAAATATGCGGTGACGGGTGGAACTCGATGGATACCGTGAACAACGACTGGCTGGTAGATGCCGGCGATGGTGAATATGTAAACGCGGATGCAGGACCGTGCTCAATCCATCATCATCGCGCCGTGGCGTGTTCATCATACCGGCATTCGCGTTATGGCACAGCGATCGCTGGCGAATTCCATCAAAACATATTATTGGCTGCATCATACGATAGGTAGCAGCCGACAAACCAACTTCGGGTTCAATGACGTATCAAATGGATAAAATTCGGCAAATCGGGCGCTTCTGATATGCCGGAGAATACGGAAGCTTCAACGACGATGGCGGCAACAAAACTTTACTCAGAACATCTGGTGGCGGCTCCCGGAATGGGACACAACCGAAAACACCCGATGCGGCGCGATACCGCATGGCATATCAAAAAGATTCAATCAACAGCAAACGGTCGGCGGCATCGTGGAACCACTATCAACAGATAACTACCATCGTAGAATAAAACAATGCATCAGATGGCCGCCGATGCGGTTACGGACAGACATGCAACGCAATCAGGCTGCTGGCGCCACATAAGCGGTTGTAGTCACCCATAATATAACAATACATACCGTGTGGAACGTGTGGGCGATGGATGGTCTTTCGTTCCGGCAATTACCCGTCTGAATGGAGGGAGATGCACAGGTGATATCGCATAAATTACACCGAAGACAGCTATTGGTGTGATGATGAACCAATACGCAGGTGACGACCGGATATAGGAAGATACAGGATAGTCGACTGTATGTTCATACCGAACAAAGCGTTATTCCTACAAGAGCCGATCCTTGTCAGTAAGCGAGACTCAAGCCGGAATCTGAGGAAACAATACAGGAAAGATGTAAAACCCACGAGGATGTACTGGTGTATAGCATGATATGTATAATGAATTGACTGTATGTGAATTGGCGTTTGTCAGTAAAGATACTATCCATAAAGCCAGAGAGTGGTGAAGGTGGTTATGTATTGTTAACCTGATGGAATATACCAACCACTAATGGACACCCGTGTGCACAGCAGTGGGACATCGTAATACGGCTGGGATAACCAAGGGGTGCCATAGTGATTCCGGCAGACGAAAATGCCACCACCGCGCTGATGCTGGCAGTGGATGTCAATGAAGTGCCACAGCAGGATAGGACATGTATGTATAGTGTCACAGCACACACATTTGTATGGGCAGATGTTAGCCGATGTCATGCGTAATGTGTGCCTGCGAGCGTTACGTATGCCGCCAGTAGGGGTGACCATGTCAAGTATGTATATTAGTAATGTAAAGCTATCATGATGGATCACGTTCGGTATACACAGTATCACAGGCATAACTTGCATGCATGATGGAGGTGTATGGCCCTAGTGTTATGTACATTAACAGGATGTATGGCCTGCAGATATGGGACAGAGTAGTAGCAGAATAGCCACCCAAAGTGGAGAATTCGGTAAGCCATGTCAAGGCTATCTGTAGCAGGTGCAGTGTGTGCAACAATGATGTCTGGCAGGTCAATGTGTAAACACATGTGCAGTATACACAGTCTTGTCACCCCCATGGTACTGTCCACTGAACAGCAAAGGTGGATGTCAACTGCATGTCTACACAGTACTGCTGTTGTGGTGGTCCCATGTGTATGTGTCACCCTATCAACAAGGGGCTATCCACGCTGACCAATTGCCACAGTGTACACCAATGGGATAATGCACAGGACCTATGTTCTGGCATGGTGTGTGTCTAGTCTGTAGGTAAACAGAAGCCCAGGCTAAGCAATGGCTTGTGTGCACATATGCATGGTCTTCATTCACCTGCACCCACTGCAAACTGCCATGTAGAGATTACTACATGCATCAGTAATCTGAAGGACATGGCCCATGGCAGAGTATGACACCTGTGTAAGTGGTATGCAGATGAGTACAAGATGTGTTCCCGTCTGTCATCTGCATATGTAAACTGTCTGAGCCTGGTATGGCTATGCTGTGACATGGAAAGTTGTATTTGTGGAAGGCACACCACAAATGTGTTATAGTAACCCTGCCCATGTGTAGATGTGTGTATGGCACAAGTACAAGGCTACCAATGTCCCAGCAGCACATAGGTCCAGATATGTGTGGCCCTGCAGATGTGTACCCATGCCACAGTGGAATATGGTAACCACAGCACCATGTGGGGCATGTGTGTGTACAGCAACCATGTACAATGTGATATGCATGTATAGGGACAGTATCCACGTGTGATGATGGATGACTGTCGCTATGCAAAAGAGTGATGTATGCACCATGTGATGTATCTGATGCAGCCAAGCATCTACGATATATCTGCCACACGACACCTGGTTGTTAGTAGTATGAGCTGGTGGAGCTAGAATGCTGCCAGGTATGTAGATGTGGGACATGTAGACATGGACATTTACTCCGTGTGACAGCATGTTGTGTATGTAAGCAAATGAAGTGAACATGAGGGGACACATGACTGAGGACTGTGTAATGCCGCATGTACCTTACATATCGTAGTTAGCATGATATGCTTGCACCACTGTGTGACCTGTCCAGGAGTCACCTTCTTTTTTTATCCTGAGACACAGGGTATGATGTGATGGTGGATGTGTACATTGCAATACCAGAATGTGGAATGGTGCTGAAGGGCAATGTGGGGATAATGTCTGATCTGTTACCTCTGTGCCACCAGCCACCCATGCAATGAGTATGACAGGTGACATCATGTGGATGTGGTGTGCTGGCAGCACACAAGACGCCCAACAAAGGGTGCCAGTAAAGGCATGGAAGTTGTCAATGAGTGTGTGGAAGCATGTATGTGAGGATGTGCCCCAGTGCCATACCCGAATGGTGCAGTCATGTCTGTATGATTGCAGTCCCATACGTCCAATGCTCTACCACCCATGTGTGTAGTGTGATAGATCGCGGTGGTGTGGTGGTCAAGGTACTGGCGTCCATGAATGGGCTAGCCAGTTAATTCAGTGGGCTGCTGCAGGGATTAAATAACAACCAGTTTGGCGGGATAACAGCATGGAGATTGGAGAGTGACATTGGGACAGTGTCCTGGACATAATGTGGTGCATGGCAGTACAATGCTTGTGTCCACAGGGACAATGCGATGTCCATGTATGGATTGGAAACCTGTAGTGAGTGAGAGTGTGTATTATTGGTAGGTATCCCATTGGCTGGCATGTTGCCAACAACATCTCTGTTGGCAATGCCTGGGTGACTGTCGTATGCTACATTGAATGTGGATGTAGCCAAACAACACAGACATACCACCACACTGCATGAGGGCCCACACTGCAAAGTATGGTGGTCATGTGTAGGTAGCTAGCTGTGGAGTATGTGATGGACCACGAGGACACACCATGACTGTCAAGTGATGCACCACACACATTTGAACATACCCACCGTGCAACAGCCTGCACATGCGCCCATACAGCACATGTGCATGGAACATGCATACCACCGTGGCGTCTGTGAAAAGGCCAGTACCACCATGTCTCTGTGTGGAATAGCATGGTCCCTACCAGTGCGTACATGTAGCGGAAGTGCATTGTGATATGTGTTAGCATAGTCATGTATACTGTCCGGCTGCTGGGGTGCTATGCCATTAACTACCCCCGTCAGCAGATGTTGGTAGTACCGGCTGTTGAGCACATGTACCATGTATGCTGCAATGGGTGTGTGTCCAGGGTGTGGCTAGCAGGGCTGCAAAGCATATATGTCCATCAACCAGAGGGGGGATGTCTGTAGGTATAGCACACAGACACATGGAGGTATGGTGCATGCCAAGGGTAGTGTAGGTATGGTATGTCTTGTTTAATGTGTCACCCAGCTATGTGTAGTGCATGGCCAAGCATGTGTGGGTACATGGGAGTCCATTAGGAAGTGCTGTTGCTGTCAGC
>NW_025054599.1:0-9128 GCF_019279795.1 Protopterus annectens
TGCAAAGTTTACTCAGAAGATCGAGTATTATAGAAAATGCTTACTGTAATTGGACAAAAGGAAGTACAAGCCAGTCTAATAATGAATGATATGTTAAAGATAAAATATTGAGTTATGGGAATTAATGTATAAACCAAAGAACCCTAAATATGAAAGAATTTGGCTCAGCGCAGAATACAAATAATCAGAAATTCAATTTATAAACTTACTTATGGATCCTACAGAATGAGGCCTCCCAATCAACGTGCTGGCTGCAGTCACCCAACAACACTATCACTTTGCAATACATCGCTTCTGGCAAAGCATATTTATGTTAGAGTATGCAAAAGTACATTTGATAATAAGCACCATTATTACTAGTGAACTGTTGATGAATTTTGAGCTTGAAAGTTGTTCAGTGATAACTAAACTTTCTTTAGAAGGAGGCTGTTAAATCAATTAAAGCCATCCATAGCTGTGCGAGGATAAGATGGTCCTGAGTAAGTTTCTTTCTTATAAATGTGAAATACAAAATAGTTGATTGTGTCTGATGCAATGTTTAAGAACTCACTCGAAATACATTTTTTCTTCAGGGATCTGGAAGAACGATGATTGTCCCAATAATACATAAAGTGGATGTTTCCTCTAGTTAGTGGAACATCCAATATGTTTAACATACATGTGAATGAAAGTGTTTTGTAGCAATTTAGTGTGTGATTTGGCCTCAGTCAGAAGGGAGACCTGAATAGTTGGCAGGGATATAAGCACAGAAGTGATCCCGGAGGTGTATTCCTGTTCCCATCCACTCATCAAGATTTTCTTGAAGAAGAGTGTAATGAAAACTTTACTTGACATAGATAGAGTAAGCCTGAGCAGCAGAATATGGAAGTCTTTTAGGACAGGGAATCGCATATCTCAACATGCCCTGTTTGATTGTAGTGACAAGGTTTAAGTCCCTAGAAGCGTGTAGCTTTCTGATTATGATTTCTTTAGGTGTAGCATGTCCAACAGCTCTGGGTTTGACATAGCATTATATGTTAGGCATTATATGTTAGGCAGAGATCACCTCAGAGTAAGCGATATGCTATAGAGTAAAGCTGGAGGTTTTTGAGGCGGTCAGTGTAGGGCATTTATTTGAGGCCAGTAATCCTCTTTGTAGAGGAGAATTGCTTCTGTGGCCTTTCCAGCTGCCTACCAGGTGTCTTGTGAGGTACACATTCCAGAAGGAGGCATTTGCTACTCTATAATGGGTCTAATGAGTGTAATAGGAGTGGGGGAACAATGACACTCTTTTTTCCTGGATAGAGAACCCTTTTACAAAACTCTCACGGCTGACACAGACATCCTCCAAAGGGCCTTACTGAGATGAACACCTAGTGTCAAAGTCATATTGGCCTCAAGCTAAATGCCAAAAAATGCATAGATCATCCCATTTGGGAAAAACAAAAACACTTACACGAATTACCACCACACATAGGTGGCAGCCCTCTTAATTCAGAAGAGGTAATACGAGATCTGGGGACCCAGGTAAATAGCAATCTCTCCTTTAAATGCATAGTTATCCCATTTGGGAAAAACAAAACACCCACGAATTACCACATAGGTGGCAGCCCTCTTAATACAGAAGAGGTAATAAGAGACCTGGGGACCCAGGTAAATAGCAGTCTCTCCTTTGACAATGCTGGATATACAGGCAAGTGGAATACTAACTGGCTGCACAATAGGAAATAGAGAGTTAAAATTAAAGAGGCCTTTTCTGTGTTGAAAAATATAGAAACTGGACTTCTTGGGGGCAGTTCATGACTCTATTCTATTTACACTGTTCATGCCTGAATTACCTTATTCAAATGATAGCTGGGTAAGCAGATTTTCAGAATACACAGTGTCTGGTTCCATAGTCAAATTTTGAAAGATCAATATGTTATGTAGGACATTTGGAACTTTGGTCATATGAAATATATATAGAGGAAACTGCCTGTCGAATCACCTATGAATATGAACTTGAAGAAGATGTGGCAAGGGAAAGAAACTGTTTAGTTGTTAACATTTCCTCCAGGATCCTCTCATGTGCTGAAGAGTCTGTTTTATCTAAAGGGTTGTCCTTTATTCCGACTACAAATAGTACCCTAGAGGAGTCCTTGCGTGACTTTAAATTATTTGTTAGGAACTTATCATTGAAGTTGATTTTCAATGGCAATAATGAAGGCAGTTACTCATCCAGTAGCTTTAAGAAACCAAGTGTCTTTATCCCTCCTATGCATCCATTATTGGGAGCGTTTAGTAAAATGGTTGAGGACGACATATATAGGATGGGTAATGTTAAACGGAGAAAGAAGGACAATCTGACATTTGTTGAAAGGGCAGCACTTAGAACATTGATGAATGATTGTTCTATTACATTGAGGCCAGCTGACAAGGGCGGAGGAATTGTGGTTATGGACACTTGTGAGTATTTGGCTGCTGTTAGGGCTATGTTAAGTGACAATAAGTTTTATGAATGTATTTCTTCTGACTCCATAGCTGGTTATAGCTCTAAGATATATTATATTTTAGAGGATCTATTGAGTAAGGACTTGATAGATGACTCTTTGTATTCCTTTCTTGAGGTACCTCATCCTCTAGTTCCCTCTATTAAAGGGTTACCCAAGATTCATAAGAGCCTGGTTAATCCACCCCTCCGACCCATTGTGTCAGGTGGTGGGTGGTTGACCGAGCCCTTTTCGTTATACTTAGAGAAGTACCTAAGACCTGTTGTTGACGCTCATCAGTTTATTTTAAAGGATACTAAACAGTTTTTGATTGATTTGTATGATCATTTGGATAGTGTTTCTAATCATTATGAGTTTTTGTTTGTCACTATGGATGTGCAATCCCTATTCACTGTGATCCCTAACCATGTAGGCATGGATTATATTAAACGCCATCTTATTAACTATTCTGGGTACCGTGAAGAGAGGATTTGTCTATTATTGACTTTTTTGGATGTTGTTTTGAATACCAATGTTTTTTGTTTTGAACAGGAGTTTTTCCTTCAGTTGGATGGCGTGGCTATGGGTACGTCATGTGCCAATAGCTACGCCAACCTTTTCATGGCTGAATGGGAAACTAGTTACATGACTTCACATCCTTGTTTTGTGGAACATGTCTCTTTCTACAGGCGTTTTGTAGATGACCTCTTCCTGTTATGGAAGGGGTCAGTAGAACAACTAGAGTCTTATATAATGGATTTGAATGCTTGTACTGACTATCTTAAGTTTAGCTATGAGATTTCTGATACTAGGCTCCCTTTTTTAGATATTTTTGTTGAGCGTTTACATGATGGGTCTATTAACACTGGAGTTTATAGAAAGCCCTGTCATAAGAATTCCATTTTACATCGACACAGTATGCACCCTGGTTACATCTTCAATAACATTGTTAGGGGGCAGACTATGAGGACTTCAAGGTATAACCCTACAGACCATGGCTTCCATCAGGATTTGTCTGACTTAGATAGTAGGTTGGTTCTACGGGGCTATAAGACTGATGACATTATGAAAGGCCGTGAACACATTGTTGAATTAAGGTCTGGAGCAGCTGCCCCATATTTCTCTGATATGTATATGGGTACTGGGTCATCTGATACACCTGTCACCAATGTTACACCTCCATCATGTTTCACTGCGTTTTCACTGTTCTATACCAAAGATGTTGGGGAAGTCAAGGATGTTGTGAGGAAACATTGGGACATTTTAATGGTTGATCCACATGTTAGAAGTATAGTTGGTGACTGTCCACGTTTTAGGTATAAGAACAAGAGAAATATTAAAAGGTTATTATGTGACAGGAATGTCAATAGTAAATATGACACTGAGTCTCCACATATGACCACGAAGTGTGGTAAATGTAATTTATGTGATTTTATATGTAGTGATCAAGTTTTTATACATCCCATTACCTCAATCCACCATTATTATTCTTTCTCTAAGGAATAGGGGACTGTATTAGAGACCTTTGTATATTTATTACGATGCAACATCTGTTAGATCTTTCTATGTTGCTTAAGAGCGCAAGACAGATGTTTAAGGGATCAGAATCGCGATGAGAGCATATGTATAACATCAGGATCAAAGGAACAATTTACTAAATGCACTGGCCAAACATGTGATTGATACAGATAGCACACACACGTTTAGCTTCAGGATTATTGAGACCATTAATGTTACCAGTAGAGGAGGAGATATTTGGGCGTTCACTGAGAATAGAGAAAACATTTGGATTTTGAAGCTTAGGTCAGACATGACCCCTGGTCTGAATGCCAAGCTTTCATTAAAACCCTTTTTGAAGATGAGGAGGCTCAGAGTTAAATGAACATATAGATGTGATGTATTTATTTTATTCTTGTTTTATTTTATCTTATTATTCTGTCTAGTATTTTATAGAATGCCTTTTATGTTAATGTATGAGATTTTAAGTGATATTTTTAGGTTTGTTGCATTTGTAGTGAAGCATTTGCAGTTTGTATTGATGCACTTTATTAGTGATAAAGCTTATTTGTTAATGAGCTTCATTAAGTGTTTTCCCGCCTTTTCTAGTATTTAAGACTCACTTATCTTGTACCTTAAATGGAGTCTGATGAAACCCGAAGTGAACAGTGCTAACTCTGGTACCTATATGCAATAAAGAACGGATTTTTACTTGGATGCCTACTTCTTGGATGAACTGTGGTGACTGACGTTTGATACGCTAAGATATATGATATTTGACTTTATTCTCTTTGAGCTGTGTTTCGCCCTTATCTGTTTCTTGATATATATATATATATATATATATATATATATATATATATATATATATATATATATATATTTTTTTTCAATGCAGTCATAAGTGAAGGGTCTTCTACCTTGGGAGGAATTGAATAATCCCTATCATCGTTTAATACATAATGCAAATACTAGGTAAAGATAAGGAAAAGAGAACTAGAGATGTGACTATAAGCTAAAATTAAAGGCCAAGCAAATCTATAAGAGGGCATTAGAAATGTTGTGTCATTAGAAATAATTTAGGTACATGTTTCTAGCAGAAGGGATAAAAGCGGTTTTATCCCATCTTTACTAAATCAGTAGTGGGTGAGGCCCATTATTGAATATTGTACATCAGCTTGTTCATGCAGCTTACACTACTCAAAGAAAACTTGAAAGAAAAATATACACTAGTACTACTACAGAGGTAGATTACTAAATTGAAAAATGGGCAGATACAGGTTAAGGTTGGCAAAATTGTTCCTGTTTCTTCTATAAGCTTCATTGGCTTTTAAGATGTGAATCTTATAGTGATTCATAAATGTGTGTTTAACGAGTACAGCTATGCAGGGCATTAGGTATTGAATCAAAGGAACATGTACCCAAGATATGTGGAATGCTACCAAATTATTTTGGATAAGGTATCTGAGATCAATAAAGAGAAGTTCATACTGGAAAAGGTTTATGGTGGGAATATGCCTTGCCACAACAAATTAAAACAATTTTTTATAGAGGTTGGTTGGACAGTTGGTTGAGAAAAAAGAGTTTTTGTTCCTTCATTAATTGATGGCAAATTTATGGAAGGAGCCTGTAGCAGGATTTTTTAGTAAGTCACCTTTTAGATGCATGATATAACCTGCCTCTCTGTTGCTTTATATAAGATAAAACATATAGCCATATTTCATGACCGATAAATAAAGAACATCACTGTAAGGTAATAGGACTGCTAGAGTTCTAATTTTCTCGAGCTGTCATAAGTTGAGGCTCATCAGTGAGAATCTCAAAATGCTGAAAAAAGTAATTGCTTGTATTTGCTGTCGCACATAACAACAGCAAATTGTGAAAATCAATTGCAAAGTTATTGTTACACCTTAAAAATTTCTGAAATCCCATTTGATATATATGGTTTACTATCGCCAGCACTTGGAAACTGCATAGAGTTGACAGGCATGTGGTTGAATTGAAATTTCCATGTCAGAAGAATGTCAAACCAAATCCAACTACCTATAGCAAACAGGTGAGGTAATGGATTCGATAACATGGGTTTGACATTATTGCAGGAGATGGTCAGCCAGTTCAGTGAGAAAACAAGGAATTAGGCACATTTCCTCACTTGAAAAGTGCAACTCCAGAAGTTAGTATATTTAATGTTATACGCGAGTGTGAGTATTGTGGGGTACATCCCTATGGGGAGTGCAGGGGAGCATCACCCCCATGCAAAATAGTAGAATTAACATACTGTTTGACTGTAGGAGTTCACCTAACGGTAGTAATGTGTATAACTCAGGAAGTTGAGTGACATCACTTCCTGCTATCGTATCCAAATACGATGGAAACCACTGCGGTTGAAGTATTCATTTTCCTTTTGGTTTACTTTTCGGGCATTTCAATTCAAAATTTTGGGTCAACATTTTAAGCACTTCAGACCAAAGCTGATTCAAATTGCCACATGAGTAGAAACATATAAGTATAGTTTTCTAGCAGACTGGTTGATCGTGGGAAATATTGAACTGTTTGTAGTCAACTCTATTTGCTTGAAACCTGCATATGAATTGACAGTTTTGTGTTAAAGAATATTTTCCAAGGAATATGAATATGCCACTGCCTGGGGATGCATTACAGTCTCAGAGGCAGTGTATATGATTAGCAGGAAGTGGAGGGGTTTTACAAGGAACCTTTCCCCTTGCAGAGAATGTGTTTGACACATGGCGTATTCTTTCAGGTAATCCTAGAGCATGTGCAGAAGCATGTAAATTTTATGCAATTTGACATTACTGTGTCAAAGCTAAGCATGTTCTTGTGACACCAAATCAACCTTATCCACTAGATTTATATATCTATGTCTGGATTCCCTTTATAATCTCAAAATACTGAAATATCGAATTTTAGTATTTCGAGACTATAAAACCGAAACCATGACCATTAAAGCACACACACAAACACAACTACACCTATTTCCGCACAACACAAACACACACACCCTACTTATGCATCCCCACTTACCCCATACTTATATATATACCAAACTCTAAGTTCACGCTTAACACCAACACACACACAATACCACCAACATACATTCCACACCCTGCAAGACAAACACACATCACACTGACACCAAAGCACCCACCACTCTCAACTGACACTGCGCACACTCTCACCTCTTATCACGGTACCCACAACCCACACCTAACACTCCCCAGACACTCTCACAAAACCTCCCCAAAACCAGCTTAAAAACACCACACTTGCCTTAACACGCTTTGTCGGTACCATTGAAGAGTTTGATGATTTCGGGTTCAATATTGTGCAAGTTTCAAGACAACTTCGCTAGATTTGACACGTTGATCTTGAGATACTGAAATTCGACATTTCCAGTATTTTGAGACCAAAGTGTTTCCTTATATCTATACCTACATCTATAACTACAGCTATATATTATAGAGCTCATTTAATATAAAGATCATTTCAACTGAGAAACTAAAGGTGGTTCATTTTGTCTAAAATATCCACCGATTGAATCCCATTTGATCTATGAACACTATTACATTTATTGGAAAGACTATTTGGTTTGGGTTGAGGGGTAGTGGGATTATAATACAAAACTAAGTGCTAATCATTACTAGTTCTTTTCCTAAAGCCTCACTGTTAATCATATCTCCATGTATAGAAGAAGTTTGTATGTAATGTGCACCCAAAGCGAGTGAGAGGCAGACTTCCCATTTGTTCCTATTTTGGAAGTGGTCTATTTTCGGGCCTGATTATCCATGCATGCGGTAATAATCT
This sequence comes from Protopterus annectens, assembly GCF_019279795.1. Classification (NCBI taxonomy): domain Eukaryota; kingdom Metazoa; phylum Chordata; order Ceratodontiformes; family Protopteridae; genus Protopterus; species Protopterus annectens. The sequence continues at coordinate 7,767 of NW_025054599.1, forward strand.
GCATTTTTTGGAGGTATGTTGCTATTTTCTGGCTTGGTTTACCCCTCCGTGCAATTTTCTGAATCCCCCTTATTTCATCTGATTTTTGAAGCAGTGTACTACACAGAAATCCACACTCCATGACTAACATAGTAATAGTAACACTAATTTAAAGACGAGGGCACACACATTGCATTTCCCTTTTTCTGAAGCAAGGATAATTAGAATTTTGCTATACAGTTCTCTTACAGTACAGCATGGTACCACAGTACTGAGTTAACGCGTTACACCCAAATGGCACCTCCAGCTGTTTATGCAGTTACATTCTACTGGACTGCTCTAGGTATCAAATTTTCTTGCTCATATTTACATAATATTTTGAAAATCAAGCTAGATGCAATGTATTAAAATATTATATGTAAAAGCTTATACAATGGCAAACACAACTGTAATGATATTTGATGTCTGTCTACTGCAGCTAAAACGATTATAATTGTGGTTATAAATATATTATTCATTTATTTTGCCATTCATTTAATGTTTTTCTTATCTTAACAACCAGGTAGCACAGAGGGAACTGCTTATCCTTATATGAAAACAGTTGGATGGACAAAATGCTGCTGACGGTGTGTGTGTAACTTGAGTGGTTGCTGAGATATCATAAGTTGTTGATAAAATCTTACAGACTTAATAGTTACTGTGACTTATACAATCCTGAATCCTAAAGATACCACCCCTATAAAAATAGTTTGTGCTTTGAAAAGTTTAAGCCATTTCTCTACTTCCTATAGTTAACTCCTATGGTTCCCAGATAGAAATTAACATTTTGTTTTGAAATGTAAGGACCATAAATATGAATTCTACAAAGGCATCGACTCTGCCTATTTCAAAGCTGACATTACAAACTTCCAGACCTCATTGGAAGGAATGCATTGGGTACAGATATTATCATCTCTTTGATAATGTGCTTTATATTTTTCCGATTACTGTTTTCAGTCTCTGTTTTAAATGTGTTTCTGAATAGTACATTACCTTCATACTGGAAGCTAGGAAGAATTATGTACAATTTGGCGGCATTCAGATTTTAAGCTGGAAGTTAGATGCCAAAGATGTTTTAGCTGGATGCTGCTACTTTTTAAGGGCCTTTTCCCCTATTTTCAATGTCTCTGCTAGTTGAAGGGTTAGTAGAAGGAAATCAGAGCATGTCCACAGTATTGCGTTACCAAGATGATATCATTTTTCTGGGGGCCAAAAAAAAATTTTAATCATTATAGAAATCAGTGGCACACTTGGGGACGAGATAAGGAAATGTTTGAGTTCAGCATTAAAACCAAGTTTTATTTTGTTTTTTTGAACTTGGAGGGAAAGAAATGTGGGGCACTA
>NW_025054600.1:0-9743 GCF_019279795.1 Protopterus annectens
GTTATTTTTTCTCTATGCAGAAACATGCTTGAAATGCAAAAAAGAAAGCTAAAAACAATAAACGGTCATACTGAAACTGGCAGTTAAGCCAGAACCAGGATTGCCCTACCCCTTTGTAGGGTGGATAATACCCTACACACCTGCAGAGTTTCAGCCTCCTAGCTTTTTCCCTCTTGGAGAAAAACAACTTTCCAGGGTTATTTTTTCTCCATGCAGAAACATGCTTGAAATGCATAGGGAAAGCTAAAAACAATAAACGGTCATACTGAAACTGGCAGTTAAGCCAGAACCAGGATTGCCCTACCCCTTTGTAGGGTGGATAGTACCCTACACACCTGCAGAGTTTCAGCCTCCTAGCTTTTTCCCTCTTGGAAAAACAACTTTCCAGGGTTATTATTTCTCTATGCAGAAACATGCTTGAAATGCATAGGGAAAGCTAAAAACAATAAACGGTCATACTGAAACTGGCAGTTAAGCCAGAACCAGGATTGCCCTACCCCTTTGTAGGGTGGATAGTACCCTACACACCTGCAGAGTTTCAGCCTCCTAGCTTTTTCCCTCTTGGAGAAAAACAACTTTCCAGGGTTATTTTTCTCTATGCAGAAACATGCTTGAAATGCATAGGGAAAGCTAAAAACAATAAATGGTCATACTGAAACTGGCAGTTAAGCCAGAACCAGGATTGCCCTACCCCTTTGTAGGGTGGATAGTACCCTACACACCTGCAGAGTTTCAGCCTCCTAGCTTTTTCCCTCTTGGAGAAAAACAACTTTCCAGGGTTATTTTTTCTCTATGCAGAAACATGCTTGAAATGCATAGGGAAAGCTAAAAGCAATAAACGGTCATACTGAAACTGGCAGTTAAGCCAGAACCAGGATTGCCCTACCTTTCTGTAGGGTGGATAGTACCCTACACACCTGCAGAGTTTCAGCCTCCTAGCTTTTTCCCTCTTGGAAAAAAAACAACTTTCCAGGGTTATTTTTTCTCTATGCAGAAACATGCTTGAAATGCATAGGGAAGCTAAAAACAATAAACGGTCATACTGAAACTGGCAGTTAAGCCAGAACCAGGATTGCCCTACCCTTTGTAGGGTGGATAGTACCCTACACACCTGCAGAGTTTCAGCCTCCTAGCTTTTTCCCTCTTGGAGAAAAACAACTTTCCACAGGTATTTTTTTCTCTATGCAGAAACATGCTTGAAATGCAAAAGAAAGCTAAAACCAATAAACGGTCATACTGAAACTGGCAGTTAAGCCAGAACCAGGATTGCCCTACCCCTTTGTAGGGTGGATAGTACCCTACACACCTGCAGAGTTTCAGCCTCCTAGCTTTTTCCCTCTTGGAGAAAAACAACTTTCCAGGGTTATTTTTTCTCTATGCAGAAACATGCTTGAAATGCATAGGGAAAGCTAAAAACAATAAACGGTCATACTGAAACTGGCAGTTAAGCCAGAACCAGGATTGCCCTACCCTTTGTAGGGTAGATAGTACCCTGCACATCTACAAAGTTTCAGCCTCCTAGCTTTTTCCCTCTTGGAGAAAACCAACTTTCCACAGGTATTTTTTCTCTATGCAGAAATATGCTTGAAATGCAAAAAGAAAGCTAAAAACAATAAACGGTCATACTGAAACTGGCAGTTAAGCCAGAACCAGGATTGCCCTACCCCTTTGTAGGGTGGATAATACCCTACACACCTGCAGAGTTTCAGCCTCCTAGCTTTTTCCTCTTGGAGAAAAACAACTTTCCAGGGTTATTTTTTCTCCATGCAGAAACATGCTTGAAATGCATAGGGAAAGCTAAAAACAATAAACGGTCATACTGAAACTGGCAGTTAAGCCAGAACCAGGATTGCCCTACCCCTTTGTAGGGTGGATAGTACCCTACACACCTGCAGAGTTTCAGCCTCCTAGCTTTTTCCCTCTTGGAAAAACAACTTTCCAGGGTTATTATTTCTCTATGCAGAAACATGCTTGAAATGCATAGGGAAAGCTAAAAACAATAAACGGTCATACTGAAACTGGCAGTTAAGCCAGAACCAGGATTGCCCTACCCCTTTGTAGGGTGGATAGTACCCTACACACCTGCAGAGTTTCAGCCTCCTAGCTTTTTCCCTCTTGGAAAAACAACTTTCCAGGGTTATTATTTCTCTATGCAGAAACATGCTTGAAATGCATAGGGAAAGCTAAAAACAATAAACGGTCATACTGAAACTGGCAGTTAAGCCAGAACCAGGATTGCCCTACCCTTTGTAGGGTGGATAGTACCCTACACACCTGCAGAGTTTCAGCCTCCTATTTTTTTCCCTCTTGGAGAAACAACTTTCCAGGGTTATTTTTCTCTATGCAGAAACATGCTTGAAATGCATAGGGAAAGCTAAAAACAATAAACGGTCATACTGAAACTGGCAGTTAAGCCAGAACCAGGATTGCCCTACCCCTTTGTAGGGTGGATAGTACCCTACACACCTGCAGAGTTTCAGCCTCCTAGCTTTTTCCCTCTTGGAGAAAAACAACTTTCCAGGGTTATTTTTCTCTATGCAGAAACATGCTTGAAATGCATAGGGAAAGCTAAAAACAATAAACGGTCATACTGAAACTGGCAGTTAAGCCAGAACCAGGATTGCCCTACCCTTTGTAGGGTGGATAGTACCCTACACACCTGCAGAGTTTCAGCCTCCTAGCTTTTTCCCTCTTGGAAAAACAACTTTCCACAGGTATTTTTTCTCTATGCAGAAACATGCTTGAAATGCATAGGGAAAGCTAAAAACAATAAACGGTCATACTGAAACTGGCAGTTAAGCCAGAACCAGGATTGCCCTACCCCTTTGTAGGGTGGATAGTACCCTACACACCTGCAGAGTTTCAGCCTCCTAGCTTTTTCCTCTTGGAAAAACAACTTTCCAGGGTTATTTTTTCTCTATGCAGAAACATGCTTGAAATGCATAGGAAAGCTAAAAACAATAAACGGTCATACTGAAACTGGCAGTTAAGCCAGAACCAGGATTGCCCTACCCTTTGTAGGGTGGATAGTACCCTACACACCTGCAGAGTTTCAGCCTCCTAGCTTTTTCCCTCTTGGAGAAAAACAACTTTCCAGGGTTATTTTTTCTCTATGCAGAAACATGCTTGAAATGCATAGGGAAAGCTAAAAACAATAAACGGTCATACTGAAACTGGCAGTTAAGCCAGAACCAGGATTGCCCTACCCCTTTGTAGGGTGGATAGTACCCTACACACCTGCAGAGTTTCAGCCTCCTAGCTTTTTCCCTCTTGGAAAAACAACTTTCCAGGGTTATTTTTTCTCTATGCAGAAACATGCTTGAAATGCATAGGGAAAGCTAAAAACAATAAACGGTCATACTGAAACTGGCAGTTAAGCCAGAACCAGGATTGCCCTACCCTTTGTAGGGTGGATAGTACCCTACACACCTGCAGAGTTTCAGCCTCCTAGCTTTTTCCCTCTTGGAGAAAAACAACTTTCCAGGGTTATTTTTTCTCTATGCAGAAACATGCTTGAAATGTATAGGGAAAGCTAAAAACAATAAACGGTCATACTGAAACTGGCAGTTAAGCCAGAACCAGGATTGCCCTACCCTTTGTAGGGTGGATAGTACCCTACACACCTGCAGAGTTTCAGCCTCCTAGCTTTTTCCCTCTTGGAGAAAAACAACTTTCCAGGGTTATTTTTTCTCTATGCAGAAACATGCTTGAAATGCATAGGGAAAGCTAAAAACAATAAACGGTCATACTGAAACTGGCAGTTAAGCCAGAACCAGGATTGCCCTACCCCTTTGTAGGGTGGATAGTACCCTACACACCTGCAGAGTTTCAGCCTCCTAGCTTTTTCCCTCTTGGAAAAACAACTTTCCAGGGTTATTTTTTCTCTATGCAGAAACATGCTTGAAATGCATAGGGAAAGCTAAAAACAATAAACGGTCATACTGAAACTGGCAGTTAAGCCAGAACCAGGATTGCCCTACCCCTTTGTAGGGTGGATAGTACCCTACACACCTGCAGAGTTTCAGCCTCCTAGCTTTTTCCCTCTTGGAAAAACAACTTTCCAGGGTTATTTTTTCTCTATGCAGAAACATGCTTGAAATGCATAGGGAAAGCTAAAAACAATAAACGGTCATACTGAAACTGGCAGTTAAGCCAGAACCAGGATTGCCCTACCCCTTTGTAGGGTGGATAGTACCCTACACACCTGCAGAGTTTCAGCCTCCTAGCTTTTTCCCTCTTGGAAAAACAACTTTCCAGGGTTATTTTTCTCTATGCAGAAACATGCTTGAAATGCATAGGGAAAGCTAAAACAATAAACGGTCATACTGAAACTGGCAGTTAAGCCAGAACCAGGATTGCCCTACCCTTTGTAGGGTGGATAGTACCCTACACACCTGCAGAGTTTCAGCCTCCTAGCTTTTTCCCTCTTGGTGGAAAAACAACTTTCCAGGGTTATTTTTTCTCTATGCAGAAACATGCTTGAAATGCATAGGAACAGCTAAAAACAATAAACGGTCATACTGAAACTGGCAGTTAAGCCAGAACCAGGATTGCCCTACCCCTTTGTAGGGTGGATAATACCCTACACACCTGCAGAGTTTCAGCCTCCTAGCTTTTTCCCTCTTGGAGAAAAACAACTTTCCACAGGTATTTTTTCTCTATGCAGAAACATGCTTGAAATGCAAAGGGAAAGCTAAAAACAATAAACGGTCATACTGAAACTGGCAGTTAAGCCAGAACCAGGATTGCCCTACCCCTTTGTAGGGTGGATAGTACCCTACACACCTGCAGAGTTTCAGCCTCCTAGCTTTTTCCCTCTTGGAAAAACAACTTTCCAGGGTTATTTTTTCTCTATGCAGAAACATGCTTGAAATGCATAGGGAAAGCTAAAAACAATAAACGGTCATACTGAAACTGGCAGTTAAGCCAGAACCAGGATTGCCCTACCCTTTGTAGGGTGGATAGTACCCTACACACCTGCAGAGTTTCAGCCTCCTAGGTTTTTCCCTCTTGGAACAACTTTCCAGGGTTATTTTTTCTCTATGCAGAAACATGCTTGAAATGCATAGGAAAGGCTAAAAACAATAAACGGTCATACTGAAACTGGCAGTTAAGCCAGAACCAGGATTGCCCTACCCCTTTGTAGGGTGGATAGTACCCTACACACCTGCAGAGTTTCAGCCTCCTAGCTTTTTCCTCTTGGAGAAAAACAACTTTCCAGGGTTATTTTTCTCTATGCAGAAACATGCTTGAAATGCATAGGGAAAGCTAAAACAATAAACGGTCATACTGAAACTGGCAGTTAAGCCAGAACCAGGATTGCCCTACCCCTTTGTAGGGTGGATAGTACCCTACACACCTGCAGAGTTTCAGCCTCCTAGCTTTTTCCCTCTTGGAGAAAAACAACTTTCCAGGGTTATTTTTTCTCTATGCAGAAACATGCTTGAAATGCATAGGGAAAGCTAAAAACAATAAACGGTCATACTGAAACTGGCAGTTAAGCCAGAACCAGGATTGCCCTACCCCTTTGTAGGGTGGATAGTACCCTACACACCTGCAGAGTTTCAGCCTCCTAGCTTTTTCCCTCTTGGAGTAAAACAACTTTCCAGGGTTATTTTTTCTCTATGCAGAAACATGCTTGAAATGCATAGAGAAAGCTAAAAACAATAAACGGTCATACTGAAACTGGCAGTTAAGCCAGAACCAGGATTGCCCTGCCCTTTTGTAGGGTGGATAGTACCCTACACACCTGCAGAGTTTCAGCCTCATAGCTTTTCCCTCTTGGAGAAAAACAACTTTCCAGGGTTATTTTTTCTCTATGCAGAAACATGCTTGAAATGCATAGGGAAAGCTAAAAACAATAAAAGGTCATACTGAAACTGGCAGTTAAGCCAGAACCAGGATTGCCCTACCCTTTGTAGGGTAGATAGTACCCTGCACATCTACAAAGTTTCAGCCTCCTAGCTTTTTCCATCTTGGAGAAAACCAACTTTCCACAGGTATTTTTTTCTCTATGCAGAAATATGCTTGAAATGCAAAAAGAAAGCTAAAAACAATAAACGGTCATGCTGAAACTGGCAGTTAAGCCAGAACCAGGATTGCCCTACCGCTTTGTAGGGTGGGTAATTCCCTACACACCTTCAGAGTTTCAGCCTCCTAGCTTTTTTCCTCTTGGAGAAAAACAACTTTCCAGGGTTATTTTTCTCCATGCAGAAACATGCTTGAAATGCATAGGGAAAGCTAAAAACAATAAACGGTCATACTGAAACTGGCAGTTAAGCCAGAACCAGGATTGCCCTACCCCTTTGTAGGGTGGATAGTACCCTACACACCTGCAGAGTTTCAGCCTCCTAGCTTTTTCCCTCTTGGAGAAAAACAACTTTCCAGGGTTATTATTTCTCTATGCAGAAACATGCTTGAAATGCATAGGGAAAGCTAAAAACAATAAACGGTCATACTGAAACTGGCAGTTAAGCCAGAACCAGGATTGCCCTACCCCTTTGTAGGGTGGATAGTACCCTACACACCTGCAGAGTTTCAGCCTCCTAGCTTTTTCCCTCTTGGAGAAAAACAACTTTCCAGGGTTATTTTTTCTCTATGCAGAAACATGGTTGAAATGCATAGGGAAAGCTAAAAACAATAAATGGTCATACTGAAACTGGCTGTTAAGCCAGAACCAGGATTGCCCTGCACCTTTGTAGGGTGGATAGTACCCTACACACCTGCAGAGTTTCAGCTTCCTAGCTTTTTCCCTCTTGGAGAAAAACAACTTTCCAGGGGAATTTTTTCTCTATGCAAAAACATGCTTGAAATGCATAGGGAAAGCTAAAAGCAATAAACAGTCATACTGAAACTGGCAGTTAAGTCAGAACCAGGATTGTCATGCCTTTCTGTAGGGTGGATAGTACCCTACACACCTGCAGAGTTTCAGCCTCCTAGCTTTTTCCCTCTTGGAGAAAAACAACTTTCCAGGGTTATTTTTTCTCTATGCAGAAACATGCTTGAAATGCATAGGAAAAGCTATAAACAATAAACGGTCATACTGAAACTGGCAGTTAAGCCAGAACCAGGATTGCCCTACCCCTTAGTAGGGTGGATAGTAGCCTACACACCTGCAGAGGTTCAGCCTCCTAGCTGTTTCCCTCTTGGAGAAAAACAACTTTCCACAAGTATTTTTTTCTCTATGCAGAAACATGCTTGAAATGCAAAAAGAAAGCTAAAGACAATAAACGGTCATACTGAAACTGGCAGTTAAGCCAGAACCAGGATTGCCCTACCCCTTTGTAGGGTGGATAATACCATACAAACCTGCAGAGTTTCAGCCTCCTAGCTTTTTCCCTCTTGGAGAAACAACTTTCCAGGGTTATTTTTTCTCTATGCAGAAACATGCTTGAAATGCATAGGGAAAGCTAAAAACAATAAACGGCCATACTGAAACTGACAGTTAAGCCAGAACCAGGATTGCAATGCTCCTTTGTAGAGTGGATAGTACCCTACACACCTGCAGAGTTTCAGCCTCCTAGCTTTTTCCCTCTTGGAGAAAAACAACTTTCCAGGGTTATTTTTTCTCTATGCAGAAACATGGTTGAAATGCATAGGGAAAGCTAAAAACAATAAACGGTCATACTGAAACTGGCAGTTAAGCCAGAACCAAAATTGCCCTACCCTTTGTAGGGTAGATAGTACCTTGCACATCTACAAAGTTTCAGCCTCCTAGCTTTTTCCCTCTTGGAGAAAACCAACTTTCCTCAGGTATTTTTTTTCTCTATGCAGAAATATGCTTGAAATGCAAAAAGAAAGCTAAAAACAATAAACAGTCATACTGAAACTGGCAGTTAAGCCAGAACCAGGATTGCCCTACCCCTTTGTAGGGTGGATAATACCCTACACACCTGCAGAGTTTCAGCCTCCTAGCTTTTTTCCTCTTGGAGAAAAACAACTTTCCAGGGTTATTTTTTCTCCATGCAGAAACATGCTTGAAATGCATAGGGAAAGCTAAAAACAATAAACAGTCATACTGAAACTGGCAGTTAAGCCAGAACCAGGATTGCCCTACCCCTTTGTAGGGTGGATAGCACCCTACACGCCTGCAGATTTTCAGCCTCCTAGCTTTTTCCCTCTTGGAGAAAAACAACTTTCCAGGGTTATTTTTTCTCTACGCAGAAACTTGCATGAAATGCAAAAAGAAAGCTAAAAACAATAAATGGTCATACTGAAACTGGCAGTTAAGCCAGAACCAGGATTGCCCTACCCCTTTTGTAGGGTGGATAATACCCTACACACCTGCAGAGTTTCAGCCTCTTAGCTTTTTTCCTCTTGGAGAAAAACAACTTTCCAGGGTTATTATTTCTCTATGCAGAAACATGCTTGAAATGCAAAGGGAAAGTTAAAAACAATAAACGGTCATACTGAAACTGGCAGTTAAGCCAGAACCAGGATTGCCCAACCCCTTTGTAGGGTGGATAGTAACCTACACACCTGCAGAGTTTCAGCCTCCTAGCTTTTTCCCTCTTGCAGAAAAACAACTTTCCAGGGTTATTTTTTCTCTATGCAGAAACATGCTTGAAATGCATAGGGAAAGCTAAAAACAATAAACGGTCATACTGAAACTGGCAGTTAAGCCAGAACCAGGATTGCCCTACCTCTTTGTAGGGTGGATAGTACCCTACATACCTGCAGAGTTTCAGCCTCATATCTTTTTCCCTCTTGGAGAAAAACAACTTTCCAGGGTTATTTTTTCTCTATGCAGAAACATGCTTGAAATGCATAGGGAAAGCAAAAACAATAAACGGTCATACTGAAAATGACAGTTAAGCCATAACCAGGATTGCCCTGCCCCTTTGTAGGGTGGATAGTACCCTACACACCTGCATAGTTTTAGCCTCCTAGCTTTTTCCCTCTTGGAGAAAAACAACTTTCCAGGGTTATTTTTTCTCTATGCAAAAACATGCTTGAAATACATACGGAAAGCTAAAAACAATAAACGGTCATACTGAAACTGGCAGTTAAGCCAGAACCAGGATTGCCCTACCCTTTGTAGGGTAGATAGTACCCTGCACATCTACAAAGTTTCAGCCTCCTAGCTTTTTCCCTCTTGGAGAAAACCAACTTTCCACAGGTATTTTTTCTCTATGCAGAAATATGCTTGAAATGCAAAAAGAAAGCTAAAAACAATAAACGGTCATACTGAAACTGGCAGTTAAGCCAGAACCAGGATTGCCCTCCCCCTTTGTAGGGTGGATAATACCCTAAACACCTGCAGAGTTTCAGCCTCCTAGCTTTTTTCCTCTTGGAGAAAAACAACTTTCCATGGTTATTTTTTCTCCATGCAGAAACATGCTTGAAATGCATAGGGAAAGCTAAAAACAATAAACGGTCATACTGAAACTGGCAGTTAAGCCAGAACCAGGATTGCCCTACCCTTGTGTAGGGTGGATAGTACCATACACACCTGCAGAGTTTCAGCCTCCTAGCTTTTTCCCTCTTGGAGAAAAACAACTTTCCAGGGTTATTATTTCTCTATGCAGAAACATGCTTGAAATGCATAGGGAAAGCTAAAAACAATAAACGGTCATACTGAAACTGGCAGTTAAGCCAGAACCAGGATTGCCCTACCCCTTTGTAGGGTGGATAGTACCCTACACACCTGCAGAGTTTCAGCCTCCTAGCTTTTTCCCTCTTGGAGAAAAACAACTTTCCAGGGTTACTTTTTCTCTATGCAGAAACATGCTTGAAATGCATAG